>NC_040013.1:25012109-25080253 GCF_000972845.2 Larimichthys crocea
GGGTCATGGAGAAGACACTGCCTGAGGACTTCATGTTTGTCTGTGCATTGTAACCCAATGCATGTACTGTATGACATTCAGTTAAACAGAGCTGGTAAAGGAGCAGTGGCCTCATGCTCCAAAAAAAAAAAAAAAAAAAAAAACTGCCCCGGCACCCGTAGTCCTGATGACGTCGTGGCCAAACATGGCGTCTCGTTGTGTTTGAATGAACCAGAGGAAAAAAACAAACAGAGAAAAAAACACGAGGAAACTTTCAGCAGAAAGTTTCACACGCGTGATTTTTTTAAATCCACGGAGCGACGGACAACAACAATGTGCAGCGGAGGCTGCGCATGCGCCGTCAGAGCCTGCAGCTGCTGATCTGTGATCTGTTTCCAAACTCTGTCACAACAACACGGCGAGGCAGATGCCTGCTACAGCAGCACCACACATGTGCAAAGGTGAGTCAGCACCACACATGTGCAAAGGTGAGTCAGCACCACCCATGTGCTGAGGATAGATGGACAGATTAAATATGAATAAGAAGAAACGAGGATCTGCTGCAGGAAACGATTCAAACCTGTCTGCATGCACGGAGGAGGAGCGGCGGCCATGAGGCGACCAGTGTGTGATGACAACATGAATCACTTCATGCTTTCACCTGATGCACGCACATGAAGCATGAAGCATGGAGCATGCATGAGATGTGCACGGCACAAAATATATTCTGAGGCAGGTTGGATTCGGGTTGCAGGAGGCACAGAGACTCTGCAGGACAAGCAGAGGAAAGATCAGTGTGATTAGGGGGAATAAGCATCAATCCTTTTTACTGGCTGCTTCTCCTGACCTTTTAACTTGTTGCATGCATGCATCCATTTCATTCTGCTTATCCGAGGTCGGGTGATGGGTGCAGCAGGTTTAGCAAGGCGTTCCAGGCGTCCCTTCTCCCTTCCTGGAGGTCCTTGAAGGCCTTCCCAGGCCTGATGGGTCTGCCTCAGGTTGTCCTTCCAGTTGCCCTCTTAAACTCTCAGCCAGCTCCAGCAGTGGCTCTTCCCCCGAGCTCCTAACCCCCTAACCTAAGCAACTAACCGTGACAGATAACACACTGTCTGTCTGTCTGTCTGACACAGATTTGCAGAGTCCCAAACGCAGAGGCTGCAGCAGGTACCCCGACTCGAATAATGGAGATTCTCCGGGAGACGTGGAACCGACCCAGGACATTTTCTGGGATTCCACGTCTCCCACTCCAGCTAATACTGGTAAATATCGACCCATACGCAGATATCACATCTGAATGAAAACACAGGAGACATTACACAGATATGTTACATGACAATGCATAAAAACTTGAGCAACAACTTGAGTCATATTGATCGTGTGTTCTTTGTTTTTAGGGCTCAGGAACAATAGAGTTGTGGAAATCTCAGATATCGTCAACCGGATTGCTCCAAAGGTCGGTCATTTCTAATGTTACATCATATTAACCACTGAATATACACGTCATGGTGCAAATTCGCCCTTAACAAAGAGGATAAATTCTTCGTTTTCTTGCTCGTGTCTTCCACAGGATGTGGAACGGAAAGGGACCGAGTCTCCTCTGCTGCAGTGGATCGGTGACAGCGCCGTCCCGTGCACGCCGTACGTTCCAAGGCCAAGAGTCCGGAAGAAGTCCTCCCGGTGAGTAATCAGTTTATTGATGCAGATCGGTCAGCGCTTTATTATCGCACACTTGTTTTGGATTTCCAGTGTCTGTCGTTCCCTCGCTGCAGGCAGAGCAGTGTGGATGACCTCATGAAACTGGCCAGGCAGTTTGATGAGAACATGCAACAAGACAGGGAGACTTCAGAACAGCTCAACGCCGCCAACAACGACCTCAGTGAACGTGGGAACGCTTCCGAAACAAAACTGACGGAGACGTCATCCTCCAGTAACGCCAAGCACCCGGGGTGCCCGTCCTCGTCGGATCAGGTGGAGGCAGACCTGCACGCCCTGTTTGACTGCTCCACTCAGAAAGTCAGCGGCCGGCTGAGCCAGGGCTCCTCGGCATCAGCTCGTTCCCAGGAAATAAAACACCAACCGGCGAGTTCAAGTTCAACCGAACGCCGACAATCAGAGGTCAAGTCTGGCCCGGCTGCACATCCTGCTGAGGAAAAAGGATCCTGCAGTTTTAGTGCGAATAATTGTGATGACTTTGATGATGACTGGGAGAACGATGACCTACTCAATGACTCTTTTGTGCTGGCAATGACCCAGAATCCTGACCAGCAACATGACACCACTGTACAGTCTAACACTAAGGCAAACACTACTCAGTTCACCTCTGGCTGCAGGCCTGCTGCAAACACAAACTCTGCACATCAGCTTTCAAACTCGAACTCCAAGCCAAGCTGCAGCACACTCCAGGAACTGTGTCCCAAACCAAAGACTACCAACCGAAGCACTTTCAAGTTAGAGCCCAACCCTCACTTCCAGCCGAGGGCGGCTGCCAAGGAGGTTTCAAAGTCCAGCTTCAGTGTTCTACAACCTAAATCACAGATGTCTGAGCAGAGATCCGCTACCACAAAGACACCGTCTACCCCTAAAACTGACAAGATCACTAATGATCAGAGGGAGACTCGTGTAGCTGCGGACTCTGTTAAAGACATTTCAGACAGCTTATGGGATGATGGGGATGACGACGCGCTGCTCTACCAGGTATGTGACAGCGTGGAGCGGATCTCCAACAGTCAGCCACAGCAAGTGAGCCCCAGCGACCGCCAAGAAAAACAAGAGACCGCCGTGGACCGACAGCGAAAAACCACCACGCCTCTGCCAATCGACGCCGTCCGGCGGTCCGCGAACGCCGCCGCCGGCGCTGATAGACAGTCGCCGTGTGCTTTCGTCCGTTCTAACTCATTACCGGGGACTAGCTGTGAAGCCGTGAACTACCAAGGATGGAACGTTCCCATGAAAGGTGCCAACAACAAATCACGGATGTCTCAGAGCCTCCCAGGGAGCCACATGAGTCTGGGCACATTTAGCCAGCGCAGGGATTCCTCTGGAACTTTCCAGGCAGGGAACGCGAACGCGAAGCCACATACGGTGACAGCCAGGCCGCCGCAGAAGTCTCATCAGGCGGCTTTCAAGAGAAATGTGTCTGACTCAGCGGTTATAAGCAACAAAGGTAAGCTGTGTGGATGATGATATTTGCACCTGGGCTGCATGCTGGGAGGGTTTCAGTTTAGGGTTGCATAGTTACGAGTAACATTTAACACCTTAATCTTCTCGGATAGATGAAAATCTCTCGTGCTCTTCTTGGGGAACGTTAACTCTTTGCAGTTCCGTGTTCTGTCCTCCGTGCTTTAGCAAAAGACTGGATATCGAAGTGAAAACTCACAAGTAAAACAGATGTCACATGTTGTTCTTATAATCATTGACAGTTCAGTGCATGTGCATATGAACAATTCTTCCCCCCAAAGCCAGTAAACACAGTGCCATGGCTTTAATTTGTGATGCTGTCACGAGTCCAAACCTCAGGAAGCTTCATTGCCAATGAATTGCAGACTTATTTTCTTCTGGACACGGAGGGATGAGGTTTATTTTTTTGTACTTTTTTTTTGTGTGTGTGTGTGTGTGTGTGTGTGCTTCACCATGGGTACCCACTGCTCCAAGTTATGGTAGCAATATTTTTATGTTAACAAATTAAAACTTAAGTTGTTCAAGGTCGTAGCGAACGATGCACAATGCAATTCTCTGTGTTTTCCAGCTAAAGCATGTTCAGCGTTTCCATTTATTTTTTCTCACTCTCCGTCTTCTGTCGTTCCGCTTTTCAAGTTTTTGTCACGAGCCAGATGACGGGGAAGTGCTCCGCGGCAGAGATCGAGAGGAAGAAACAGGAGGCCTTGGCCAGGAGGCGACTGCGAATGCAGAACACCCCGAAACCGTAGAGAGGAGCTGAGTTCTCTCTGAAGATGATTTACTATGACTCTGTGCACAGAAAGGAGCCGGGGCCTTCTGTGGGGAGCTGCTGGACGTCGTTGCTGCTAACGTAAAAACATTGTTTGTGAGTCTCAGATCTGGCGCTGGGATAACATAAAAAGAGATTTTTCACTTTTTAAACCGTGGAAAGTTATTTGTTTACATCCACCGAGTTAAAAAAAAAAAAAAAATCCAAATGCTGACTCGCATATTTTTCTGCATCGTCATTTCAGCAGCTTGGACTGAAAATATTTTTTGTTTTAGTTTCAAAGTAAATAATACCATCTCAGTGTTACATCTCAAACTGTGTTAGAGTGAACACAAGCTGTATTCTCTACGGTGTGACGTAGATGAGACTGATTATTTTTGACTGATATGTGCCTGAAACTTCTCTTGATTCATACTTGAAATACTACTAATCAAAAGAAAGTCGATTGTGTTGTAACAAAATAAAAAACTTTTCTTTGGGTCCAAACTATAAATTGAAGAAAAACTCGTTTTCGTTCCATGATTCAGCAGATTTTGTTTCGTGAATATTTTCCTCCCTGTTTTGTTTGTGCATGTCACATTTCTCATCATTTCAGTCTTGCACGGGGCAGAATCACGTGTTCTGCAGGTGCAGGTTATTGTAATAGCCGTGCTACACACCTTTTAGAAACCATGGAAATGATTCCCATGGGATGACACTGAAACAAGGCCTCACTACAACGTGTTAGAAATTTTGATCAGCGGTGTCCTGATGGTCAGTGTGGTGACCTCTTTGTTTCTGCTTCAGTGCCTTAATATTTCATAACAGCCCCCGTTACTTCACAGCAACATGAAGGACTCCTAATTTATCTTTCCTAATGGTTACGGCTCACTTAATTGTTGGTCGATATTTCATCGAGCTGTCGGCGAGTTCACATTTTTCCGTGTCACCTTGTTGACGTTTTCTGTGATTTTCAGAACAAAGGAATAAACATTTGACACTTTGAATAAACTGATCAATCCTTGAATCGCGTCTTAATCAAGTGAATAGTTTTTATTGATCTTGTATGTTGTCTTGCCTCACACTACAAGGTTTAAGCTGGACTTCTTGCACAGCCAGAATCTGCAACTTCCGACCGCCCACAGTGTGACACACACCGTGAACACATTCACAGCAATGTAGACAAACAGAGAGGAAGGCAGCGCTGCTTTGTGAATAATACGAAGCTTAATCTGACTATTGATTTATCCGTTATGTCGTGATCTTCTTCAGCTTACTACAGTTTGTAATTGATCCTTTGACAGCAGCCACGTGGGAAATCACACTCGTTTATTAATAATCAGATTTATTTTGGCTGCATAAATAGTAGTAGCCCAGAAATGCCGAAGCTAAATCGAATAAGATGGGCAAACTTTTATTACTTTTTGAGATGTTTGCGTCACAACATTGCAATAACGCCTTAAATTTGTGCTTTTTATCAAATAGCTGGATAACATACAGGCAGCAGGTTACATGCAAGATAACGTTAGAAGGCGATATCGCATGACGAGCTGCACGAAGTTCAGAAGTTTACATGCTGATTTTTATTCACAGGGCATCTCACTAGTTATGTCTGTGCACCTACCTGCTGAAGTCCACCTGGTCATCCATGAGCCGGACTGTTAACGAGGTGTGCAGATCCCCTTAAACGACCTCCAATCAGGCCGAAATTCAGCCTGATTCTAAAGTTAGTTTAAAAAACTCTAAAATTGGGCTTGATTAATGTGTTGCAGTGATCTAGTATAAAGACACTGGATCCTACATTTCCCATAAAGCAGCTGGTGAGCTTCTCCTGCCTCCCAAATGTCTCCTTTATAAACCCACAACTCTCGTTTGTAACATGAAGTTAAAACTTTAAGACAAACCAAACCGAGAGCACGTTCATGACATCAGGGTTGATTTTTAAATTTGATATATTTAGAGCTGCAGCAGACGGCGTACGGCTGCTTTCACAGGACGAGTAGCTCTTCTGACTGCACCTTGTGCGAGGTTGGTCGAGTTCTTTGTCTTTTTGCTGCATCACGGGCTCTCACTCTTTGTATCGGGACAGCTGGTCAGGATTTTGAGCGTTCACACACACACACACACACACACACCGCAGTTATTGGCACCCATTACTGTAACCTCTGTGTATTTCAGGACCGTTGACAGCCCATGCAGATATGACGGGCCCATTTCGCAAACACTCAAATCTGTTTTCAACAAGTTGCCGCATGAAAAGGAAGACCATTGTGAATGTGGAACAGCCTCAGTGTGGAGCGCATTATTGTTATTATTACACAGGAGGGATTATTTTAATATGAGGGCTAATTTGTCCTCTGGCCCCTTATCACTCTCCTCACCTGCTGTGGTGTTTGTGTGAGGCCAGTACAATGTTCCTCTTTGTAATCCCGAGAGAATTCCTCAGTGTTCCTCCCTGAAGCCCATCCCCAGCCATTACATGCCTGTGAGTTCCCAGGTGTGTGTGTGTGTGTGTGTGTGAGAGAGACGGGTGGTCTGCAGGTGTGTATATTGGAGTATTTATCCCATTCCAAGCACGTAATAGGCTCCATCCTCCTCCCTGTCCTATCTGTTTCCCCTCCCCACCCAGTCCGACTGTAAATCAGATGGCAGGGCAATTTGGCAACAGCATAAAGGCCTCTGGTTTTTATGACTATGATTATGGTTATGATGATGACTAGTATTTATTTCAACTATCTGATGAAACCCTTGGCTAAAGCTAACAGGTGTCGAGCAGGTACAATATCGTGCTCGCTGAAGGATCCCTGTAATGTCGCCATAAGAGAGCCAAACATCGGGAAGAATGGGCCGTTTCAGCGGCCACTCGTCACGCCGTACACGGAGCAATTTCTGATTATTGGACGGGGAGTGCAGCGCCACAACGTCCTCTTTGTAGAGAGGGAATGATTTATGGCTGTTAGTCAGGCATAAGGCAGTAATTGCCAGAGTGACGGTTATGTTACCATGGCACCTGTTTAAACTGTCTATTCTTATGTGAATGTTTTCATTTTTTGGATGAGGGGGAATTTGCAGCTTGAAACTGATGTGTGGAGACATTAATTGAAGTCGGGAAAGCGGGGCCGGGGACGGTGTGGTAGCAATTTAGGGAGGGGAAAAGGGAGAGCATGTGACGGACAGATTAGTGCTGTGTCATCTGATATATCAGGGAAAGTTTGCTTAAAACAAAAACTGAACACACACGAGACAAAAGCAGTATTTAAACACACTAAAACGTGTGTTGATGATAGTGTTTTGAAGACGTGATGACTTGTGCTGTGCACATGTTACGAGGATGACGTAAGCACACACTACAAGCTTTACGATACACTCCATACATGTTAGTCTTTCATTTAACACTCAGTAATGAAGATTAGGGGCGGTGTGACAGATTAAAGGCTGTTGTTCTGTGCTGAGCCTGAACTTGCAGGATGAATCCACATTTCATCTGCATGGTTGATGAGTTATGATCTTCCCTACTTGAAAAAGCTGCTGCATAGGTGTCTTTAAGCAGGACACGTATCTCCTGGGATGTGCTGGAGCTCAGTCTTTTGGTGACCTGCCATTACAGGCACAGTCTAAATCATGTCAAACTGATGTTTTTAACAAAGATAAAGCCGTTAAATAAAAGCATGGATTAAGATATTTCTTGACTAGAAATCTTAGGCCTTCCATATTTTTATTTTATTATTAATCATTGTTCAAGAGAATGCATTTACAAAATAAATAGATAAGAGCTGCTGTTAAGAAATGTGGTCAAACGGCTGTTTCCAAATACGTGTTAAATTCTGTGATTTTACAATAATATTAATGTGACACTTCATTTATCCCCGGAAATCTTTCTCCACTGGGAGGTCAGAGGTCAGGGTCAGTAATAGAGCAGAGCTGCCACCATAACCTCACCCGGGTTCGCTCTTCCTCTGTTTGATCATTTGCGTGGAGGTTTGCCATCTTAACGGCTACGCCAAACTAAGCAAAGAGGGAAAGAAAAATGGACTATAAAACCCTCTGGCAAGAGGGAGTGCTCCAGTACTGACTTGTGATAATCCGTTATCCATAAATGCAGATGAAGAATTATTGCGTTCTGTATTTTAAAATGTCATTCGCTTGAACGACTACGATGATCCCCAAGCCAGTCAAGTTTAATTTCAGTGTTAACATGATGTCTTCTTGCCTTCTGAGCGGAGTTACCTCACTTCCAGCTGTTCCAGAAGAAAAGAGCGGGGATTAGCGAGCGTTCAAGCATCCAATTATGCCCTTAAAAATCTCAGTTTAGGTCAGTGTGCTGCAGAAATCTAAGGTGAAACTGTTTTAGGAACCAGAGCTGGAAGAGTAGCATTTACTGCCCCCCCGCCCCTCCTTTGTTGCCCCCCCCTGCTCCTCGCCGTCTTTCTGCACTCATCCCAGTATGGGGTTGAAGTGGCGGAAGTGAGTAACGAGACCTGGAGGCACACTAGAGTGCTGGATTACCGCCGCATTTGCAGTAGATTAATATGAGCCAAAATTTTCCAAGGGCATCCACTGTTCCGCAAAACAGACTCCAAGAACAGCAAACATAAATTAAACGTCTTTAGAAATACGACCTGAGGTAGCTATTGCCTCCTTAACCCGAGTGCAGGGAAGCCATTGGAGATAGCATCTCTAATCGCTTTCCCATGCTGTGAGGCCACGCTGCAGAGAGGCCGAACACTGTTTTCATAGCTCCACAGATTACCTCCCAATGTATGACTAATACATATCACACATACATCAGCTTCTTCTTTTTTTTTTCTCTCTATGTCTCTGTCATCTGTTTGTGTATCTGTCTGTGTCTCTCACACACACACACAGAGGAGAGGAGGAGGTGTGCAGCGCTTGTGGCAGCAGTCTGTCAGCAGCGTAAATGACCTGTGAAGAGTTTCACGGTGCGTGTCATTAGGCAGCTTTAGATTTGTTTCAACAGCGCTTTACCTGAGGGCTCCATTCATGGGCCCCCAGGTATGACCGCCCTCCCCACTGACAGGAGGGAGGGAGGGGAGTTACCAAATTCCCCCACTCCCTCCGTGGAGAGGACAGTGATGGAAAGCCCATGAGCATGATGGGGCAACGCTTTAAGTGGAGAGTTCAGGGTGTTCGGGGAGTCTGGTGCTGCAAGAAAAACAGTTTGACTTTTGCTGTTTAGACAAATTCTTTGCACATTTTGGCTCACGTCGCTTCTCTGGAATCATTTTACCGTTATTGACTAAATTATCGGTTATTGGTTAAACATGTTGCTGCTTTTAAGAAACACAATTTCTTCATTGCGAGGAGCTTTCAGAGAAAGAAGCATTGCAACAGTTCCTAATAGACATATTCTCTATAGTAAACTTCTTCTGTCTCAATACGACATACCTACCAATAACTGATTTTTTAAAAGAGCCTGGATGCGATTTTTTTGATTTCACCCACCTGACACAAATCTTAGATCTTTTCATGGAAAATAAGTCACGTGAAGGTCAAAGTCAACCAGACGTAATAGTGATAAGAAGTCTACCAGAGTCTTGTTATTACAGTCTAAATCATTGCTTTGGAATGGAAGGAGTAACAGGAAAAAAAACACCTCCTGTGAAGGATTTATTAGCCCACTGAAAGCTCTGCAATCAAGTCAACTTTCGAAAAATTCTTGCACACTGTTCAACCCTGGATTATCACTGTTTTTTAAATCTCCTCTCGTCCAAACTGATCCCGTATTGATATCCCGGCATCGCCACGCTTTATTAAGCATGCTGATAAGGGTGCGCGGATTTATCCGTGTTTTGAGAAACAGGACTCTCTTGCACACGGCCAACAAAT
Source organism: Larimichthys crocea (assembly GCF_000972845.2). Classification (NCBI taxonomy): domain Eukaryota; kingdom Metazoa; phylum Chordata; class Actinopteri; family Sciaenidae; genus Larimichthys; species Larimichthys crocea. The sequence continues at coordinate 25,021,861 of NC_040013.1, forward strand.
ATCCCTGTTGCCACATTCCTCCGGTCTATATCTGCCAACACCTTTGCGCTACAATGGCTTTGGCCCTTTTTTTTTTCTTCCCCCCAGCCCGTAATAGTCAGCGTGGGCTGTAATGGTCTGTTGACAGGTTTAGGCTGAGGTAATTTTGTTGCTGGGCTTTACAGTGAGGTGCCAAATCTTCCCCTGAGGAAAAAAAAGAAAAGAAAGGAGCAGCAGATGCAGGGAAGCTCGCTATTAACTTTCTAATACGCACTTTGTTACTGACCGATTGTTATTATAAAAGTTTGGGGAAGAAAGAGCCCGCAAATCATTTTTATAACGTAATTTGGGCTCATCTTAAAAAAGGACACCGGGGTAATCTGCTTTGTTGTACAGTGAGGTGCAAAAAAAAATGTGAAGTGGCGCAAGCTTCTACGAGGAGTTGTGTGCTCTTGAGTTAAAATGGCTCCCGCTGTGCAGAGACACAGTTCATTATTTGAGGCAGGACTGCATAAAGAGAGGCCAGCTGAGTGGAACTCCAGCTGCCGGACTAACACACACACACACACACAGATGCAATGTGGAAACACACCGTGGAAAATGGAAGGGAAAGCAGGACTGTTGAGGCCAAGGGGTTCCCTTAGCAATGTGCAAAGCAGATCAACCACACACACACACACACACACACACACACAGAATCCACAAGCACCTGCCAGCTGACCATCTCCAGTGGGATGGAGGCCCCAGGGTTCCCCAGAGCTCCAAACCCACACAACCACTCACACGCTGGTCGTTGTTGTGACCTCTTGCAGGGTCACGCTGGGTCCTGCCTGTGCCTGCCTGCTGATGGTGAGCAGCTTAATGATCGGTCGGGCCTCTTTGTACTGTTAGATCATCTGGCTCTCATTTTGGGACCGGTGGCACGAGGAGAGAGGCTTTATTACACAGTGTTCAGAGCCTGGATCTGTTTGCAAAAGTAAAGGTTGTTTAACCAAAACAAATGGGAATACAGCCTGCGATGAATAGAACGATATCTGTTTTAAAATCTGCACATTGTTACTGTTTCAGTCTTGGGATTTTTCTATTTATGGCTTGAGTTTCGTTCTTTCCTCTTTCTGTTTACCGCTCGGGCTAACTAACTACTCAGCCTTTCAAAACAAAACTCTGTTGTTACCGCACGCGTCCTTTTCTGTACGCTGGGAGATTTAGATTTTTTTTATCCCCCTACCTGGCACCAACAGCACGAAAGCCTCCATGACCTCAATATACCGAAGGAGGAGCAAAATACATGCCTCCATCTTAATGTGGGTGGTTAAACTCACACAAAAGCTAAAACCTCCAGTCCAACCCTAATCCCAATTCCAATCTTGACCCTAAAGATGACATCTGACCCCTAAAACACACGAGGACCGGCAGCATTCTTAACTTTTGCAATATATTCATTGTTTTTCTATCCTTGTAGAGTCTTTTTCTGTTTGAAACCACCACAAACACACTCCTGTTTGGTGCAGGTCCAAGCTCTCAGCGTCTGCTCATCGTCAGTATTCTCATTTCCTGACTCTGATAAAGTATGACAGCTAGAAGAGGTGCAAAGAGGCTCCTATGGACGGAAGATCAACACTCTCGCACACAGTTAGAGGATGATAATTCTTTGTTATGTTCACTAATATACACGCTTTCCCTCTCTCGCAGTCACAAACACAACGTATGCCAAGCAGAAAGCGAAGCAAAGGAACTGCCAGCTCAGAGCAAAAGCAATGTTTGCAGCACGGTCTTCTCCTCTAAGGCAAATTGGGAGTCCCCAGTCAAATTACTCGAGCTGTTTCCAAATGCAAATATGTGTTATCAAATCAACAAAGCAACTAAAGATGCAAATCGAGAGATCCGCGCTGCTCGTTTAGCATCTGTTGGGAGGAAAAAAAAGAAATGAAACATTTCCATCAAGGCTTCGCCCCGCGTTTTTCTCCACTGAGAGCGGGGAGAACAGATTTGTATGTTTTTGTTTGAAGAATCGGTTTTGAAAGTCTTCACAAGGAGCCGGGGCTCCTCCTGGCAGCGTGGGAATTCACCAGCTTCTCGAAACAGTCCCCCCCACTTTTTTTTTTTTTTTTTGTCGGGGGTTAGCGAAGTCGCCAAGTTTGCAGTGTGTAAAAAAAAAGAGGTTGGAAACAATCGGGGAGAGACGGCTGAGCCAAAATGGAGGCTTCATCCCTGCAGCTAATATACACACTCTGCTTCCAGAATGGAGGCTGCTATGAAACGTCCAGGGTGAGCTAAGACTGGCATTTTGCATTTGACGGTTGTTGAAGGAATTTATCATCCCTTTGCAAACACACTGCAGCCTCTGTATGTGTGAACTGTTTCCTTTTATGTACAAAGAGGGATGTTTGATTTATGAACCATTTCACTTAACTAGGAGGAAAAGCTGCAGCGTAAATACTCACTGCGTTAACAGTAGAATGAGTTGTTACTTCAGGACCTGGAAATATAAAATGTTAAAAGAGAGTTACGACGATGTACAAGAGGTTAAACTGTTTTTTCTTTCTCTCTTTATCCTTCTTTAACAGACCGCACGGCGTGGAGGTTGATGGGGAAGACAGAAGTGTGCGCAACAAATCCAACAAAGCCACGAATCAGCCGCGGCCCTACACCATCGCAGACACACGAGAAGAGCTTTATGACAAGACGTATATTTTATAATCTATGAGATTTGCTTTTTATTTGTCCAAATCTTTGATGCCAATGTTTCTCCACTGGACATCTCCTTATATTTAATGGTGTTTGTCCGCTCAGCATCACTGTTGGGGATTCTAACTTTTATTGTTGACTCCAAACAAACTGCTGTTCCCAGAGCAAATCAGAGCAAACGCATATGGACTATGTGTGTGTGTGTGTGTGTGTGTGTGTTTGTGTGTGCGAGCATCAGCCACCAGAGAAATGTGACCATGTGACCGACTCGCCCCGCCGTTGGTTTTGTCTATCAATAGTGTCGAAACATGCCCGTCCCATGTCACACATGCCATCTTGACATATAAGACCTGTTTACATGCTACTAACCCCCCCCACCACCCAACACACACACACACACACACACACACACACACACACTAAAGGTTACCATGCCGGGATTTTAATCTACATGTGAAATGTGCTCTCCTACGCTTCTTCTTCTGTCTCGTCAGCAATCTGGCTATTGCCCTGTGATACAGAGAGCCTCACTTTATTGATTGAATGGGTTTTAGTCTGGAACACACACACACACACTTGGAAACATATATCCATCCACGCACACACAGACACACACACACACTGGTGACTTTGTTGCAAATGGAGGGAGGGAGAGGGATGAGTGTCAGGCCTTGCGTGATGGGCGAACATCAATCATTGCTTGTCAGCCTCGCCTTTTTCTCTCCACCTCCCCCTCCCTCCACCTCCTCTCACTTTTCTTCTGCCTCACTGATCAGCCTTTGTTTTGAATGGTGGTGTGTGTGTGTGTGTGTGTGTGTGTGTGTGGAGAAGGCAGTCTGACCACATGGACAAGACGCCCCGGCTTCTCGCAGGTGTTATCGTTCTCAACCGCCAATTAAGCCTTGTGTCGTTTACTCTCGTACCTCCGGGTCATGACAAACGCCGTGCATTTTAATACCTCTTACATGTGAGAGGCATTAGGGACCTGTTCTAACCGCAGAAAAAGGAAAAATGCAGTTACAACATATTCGGTGTCTGACCTTCTGACATCGGTTTCACTGTGTCATTGACGGGAAAACAGGTTTTTAAACTTGCAGTGACTAAAACAGACACAGAAAGACAAAAGAGCTACATCAGGTGAAAGCTTCGTTAGGAAGTTTAATTATGAATTGTCCCCGAGTAACCTGACTGTTTGATTAGAAAAAACAAAGGTAAACTCCTGCAGGTGGAAGCCAGCTTAGCAGATCAGCATTGTTTGGCTCTAGTGTATTTCATGTGATTTGGTGGGTACAGCCACCTCTAAATCACTTCAGTTTCGACCAACGTATTGTGCAATGCATTTATTTCTATTAGGGATGCACCAAAATGAAAATTTCCGGCCGTAAACCGAAACCGAATATGAAATGCGGTTGTTAAATTTTTCACTATTTTTTTTTTTACTATTGCATAAATAGCCTAGAATAAATTTGACACTGATGTTTTTTCAAAGAAAGTAAATGTTTATTTAATATACTTCAAATATTCCAGTAGAATTTCCAATTATTATTTAATTTGTACTGTTAGAAAGCCCATGTTGTTTTAATCACTGTTAATTTGTTCTTGAAAGAAATACTATTTAGTTTTATTATATTTCTGGTGAATTTCCATTTTTCCCACATTCACGAACGCATCATAGTCATTCCGACAGTCATTGAACGCACCTCGCATGTGTAGTTTAAAGAGCCTGTGTTTTCAGTGGTCGAATTTTCGGTGCATTCCTAATTTCTATCATATGGATTCTGGATCGGAAGAGTTAGGTTTTTTTTGGGTGAAATAATCAGCCTAAGAAGATGTCAAATTACAAAGCATTACAACATTTATGTCCATTTTACAGCTTGCTATCAACCCTGAAACCTGAAGTGGTGCATCAGCGCATGTTACGATCATTTACCGAATATTTGTGAGCGGAGTTTATCAAAGGTTTTTTCCTTGCAGAAAAGTAACTTTGTGCTCATTTGCAAATTCAAGTTGCCTCATGTGATGTCACTTGAGTCAGCACACGTCTGGTAATTTTGCATTTGAAAAAAAAAAAACTTTACGACTGTTTGCGGCTAGCGGCTCGAGGCTGCTCCTAGCGTAATACATAAAGTTTTTTTTTTCCCAAAAAAGTCTGGAGTCTGTATTTTGTCCTTTGAAAAGAAATATTCATTTCTAAAAAAAACATCTTGACTCAAAACAGGCTGGAAAAGAGCGTAATGTTACTGCACGAGCAGATTCCTTCACTTTATGGCTTTACGCTTCATTAACGGTGGAAAAAAAAAACACACACGATAGGATGGAGCCTCTTTGCAGTGTGTGTCATTGTATATTAGAAATGCGCGTTATGTGTTATTTCGTTCCATTTGCCCGTCTCTGCGTCCATCTGACCTTCTGTGTGCTTCATGCTTAAAATTTCAGAGAAACCAGAGACTAAGAAGACATCCGGAACTAATAGACTTTCCAAAGAATTGAGCTCGGAATATGACGATTTATGAATCGGCCCGGGACAAGTGCTGCGTCTGTTTGTCAGGGAAACATATATTTCTTCTTTTCCCTTTTTGGAAATATGGATTTGGCCCTCCACCAATCACTGGGAGCGTGTTCTCTTCATGTTGTGCCAAAAACTACAGCATGCTTCTCTTTCTCTGTTGGTCGTTCTGACTCTATTTGTTATTATGCTTTGTTTTGTGTGGAGAAAGCCCCAGTGTGTCTTATTTGTAATGGGTGCCAGGGGCTGGGGGAGATGTGTTTTCAATTACCACTTGGTAGAATGACTGATGGTAAGACAATCAAGTACAGAACTGCAGCTCAGCGTGCATGTGTATTTGTGTGTGTGTGTGTTCATCCATGTGTGACTATGTTTGTATGTGTGCAAGCTTGCATGTGCATGTTTTGCATGCCTGCATCTGTGTTTTTATGTGATTTGCGCTCTGATTTTTCCCATATCCCGCTTTCATTCAGCATTGTTGGGTCAGCAAGGAGACTGCCACCACTGGAACAGAAATAATGCAGTAGAACAACCAACTTTTTAGCCGTTCTGCCAGCCACAACACAAAGCATGAAGAAAAAGAGCAATGCTTAGGATGATTACTTTTATCTATTAAATTGCCGAACGATCCTCAGGGATTCCCCCCTCGAATCATTTGTAGTTCGGAATCCAAAAAAACAAAACCCGATGAAGGATTTGGAACCGAGACCCAAAACAAATCCTCTGTAATGAAAAATTAAAGGGAATGACTGGTGGTCTAATACTGAGGGATTGTCCTCACAAAACCTGCACTGGATACACACACCATTCCACAGCTTGCCTTGATAATGTGAGTTTTACAGAACAGAATGAAAAAGATATACATGAAAAAAAAAAAACTATTATGGAACATTGACTCAAATTGGCTCAGCCATTAAATCCAGAGTTCAAAGACGTTACTTGTCAGAAATCTTACGGAAATCTTGCTCCCTGTATCCAGAGTGACTTCAGTGGGTGTAATACAGTAAACGATGCATGTCTCTTTTTTCTACACAATATGTGAGGCATATTTTCTTGTCGTGTCAGTCCTTTAGAGTGTGTCGCTTATTTATGGAGATGAAAAGTGTGTCCCTCTGTTCCCGTTTCCCGCTGTATTATAGAGCCCCGGAGTCTGCTGCTGACTGAAATGTCCAGGACACAGATGGAGCCTATGAATGATTAATCACAGGTGATGTAGCTCACAACCAACCAGTGTAATATGCGAGTAATGAATTATCTGTGTGGCTAAGATATTTTAATAACTCGGATTAAGGATTGAGGCGGTGGTGGATTTTCTGTTAGTTTGTTCATCTGTGTCATTTCTCCTGCACGGTTAAAAGTAAAGTTTGAAGTGTAGCAATGTTTTTGACTTATAAAACAAAAGTACACACACACACACACACACAGCAATAGACAAAGGACATATTAGAGCGGCGTATTGTATATTTATGAGCCCACGTAATGCATCACATTTGCTCCATAGTCATTTAAAATATTAAAAGACCTTCCTCTCTCCTTTCTGGAAGTAAAATGACACAATGTGGAAAAAAACAAGAATGAAATGAGCATTACATAAGAAAAGATCATTTGTTAGACAAAGTTATGTAAGAATAAAAAGCGTGGAAAGTGAAACGCATCACGATTAAAACGTCACAAAAGACAGTTGGAACACGCACAAAAGAGGATTTGCGATGCATGTGACATGCAGACAGATATAAGGTGACACCAGCTGTTTTTCTGAAATGAAACCATTTAGCAGAAAGAAAAAAAAGTGAATTCATGGTTCACATCCTCCATCCACCGCTCCATCCCCGTCTTTCCTCTGGAACTACAACAGTGACCTCTAGTGTGGCTGCTTCCCCGAAGACCTGACAGAGAGAAGACTCGCTGTGCAGCAACAGGCCGACGGTACAGTGAGGCTCGCAGCCAACGCGAGTCACGTGACAGAAAATTTATTTCATTCCGCTTCGTTTAATGTTGCACCGGTTAAAAGCCGGCAGGGCGAGGTGTCCAAACCTGCCGCATCCCTTCGTAGCTGCAGGTGATAAACAACAATAAATCAGTCAAAGTCAAAATTATTTCTCGTGTTTGTTTTAGTCTGCTTGCAAAACCAGATGATTGGAGTTCAACAACAACAAACAGCAGGAAGTTTAGACAATCTTTGAAATGACTCAAACCATTATCTTCAAATCTCTGACTTCGCAATTATCTAAAATTGCAAACACAGGTAGGTACATGTGCTAAATAAAGCCTCGTATATCATCTTCTAAAAGAAAAAAAAAAACGCTTTGTGTGTTTGATGTGCGGCATTTAGCGTCACCCTAAATCATAAATCTTGCATGCATGTGTTGCACCTGCACACGTACGCAGAGACACCAACAACACCCTTGTGACAACAGATTCCCCGCCACTACAAATGTCAAGCAACCTCAAATTACTGCAACTCTGAAACTCCACACACACACACACACACACACACACACACACACACACACTTGTTCTCCACCAGCTAGGCCCTTTAGCCTCAGGCTCTCCACAATGAAATTTTCATGCAGCCATATGGAGGAGTATTGGTGATAGAGATTTACTGTCAGGGCTACACATCCCACTGGAGAAAACAAGGAAACCAGAACATATTGGCTTCTGTAAATCAGGAGGAGGAGGCTCTTGTATCTCATCAACGTTACTTGACTACGGAGGTCTTAGCAAGAAAATAAGCCTCTTTGTGTACGTGCACGGGTTATGTGCGTCTGTGCACTGTCCAAGTTCAGCTATGCAGGTACAGGAGCAAAACAGTGTGTTGACCTCCCGTTCTTTCGTCGTGGTATTATGAAGGAAACGGAGGAAATGGAGCTGGGAGCCTTTAAATTGACCATGAACTTTAGAAAAACAGCCCGCTGTGAGAGGAAAGGTCACTGTTATTGGAAGACAAAGAGCGCTGACTGATACCGTGTTTGCAGTGATGCAATGCCTTCTCTACAGCGATGTGTGTGTGTGTGTTCATCTAGATTGTGTATAGCAGGCATTACTGCCTCTGTGAGTGACAGAGGAGCAAGAGACAGGAAGGCACAGAATACAGGCTGTTGGCCCTGTCACACCCTCTGTCAGTTAATGATCTGGTATTTTAGGAAACGTGCTGGTCTGGTGTTTACTTTCGTGACAAGAGTTAGATGAGATGATCGATATTAATCTCATATTTGTGTATTATTACAGCTCAGCATAAAGTCCGGAAACCTGCTGCTTGTCCGGCTCTTTTTTAAAGTGGCAGAATGAGCCGAGCTCAACACTTCACGTTAGATTTGAATGTGCGCAAACGGAAACTGCAATCTGTTGTTTTATTTAGTTTTATTTACTGCATCTGTTTCTTGGAGAACTTTATTTAGCTTGTGAAAAGTCACAAGTTCAAAGCTGAAGGTCAGTATATGATATAATATATCATGGCTCGCTCTCAAAGCACTAAGACATTTTCTTTGACGGCTTTTATTCTTAAGCAAGTCCTCAAAAAACGTGAAAACTAAAAACATACATAAACACAGTGTTAGAATAACGTCAGCTATAAGGCTAACACATAACTATACCTCGTTGGCTGCGTGCACAGTGCACAGTCGGGCTTGATATCTTCAGTTTTTGTTCTTTTACAGCATTAAACTTGTGAATAAAACGTCCTTGCTCTAAAACTTGACGAGAGCATCTCTTCTGCGACCGACTCCATGCCAGGCTGGAGTCCATCTAACGTGTGGCTGGTCATTTACGTCACATACAGAGGTTGCATATTTCAAAATAAAAGTTCCCATTTAGAAGCCCAGGTATAGTATAGTATACAAAATCTACTTTGCTTCCTTGCTACCCTTCCACATTATATTTCCTAAACATGAAACAATAAATGTCAGGTAACTATTTATTTCTCAACCTGCATCGAGGGCAGGCTGATTATTTTTTGATTTCCTGATTCAAACAGTGTTCTTATTAAAACACAAAATACCAACTTCTTTTTAGGAAGAAGCGCTCCTTTGATCTCAGGACACCCCCCTCCTCCTTCCTCCTTCCTCCCATGTTTGAACCCAAATGCTCGGAGCAGATCAGCGAGCAGCACAAATGTGAACCAGATTCCCAGTTGTTACGGAGCCCGGGAATGCTGAGGGGGTGGGGGGGGATTGTGGCACACGGCCGTTTCTTCCTGATAGCCTTGTTAGCATGCATACATGCTAATGACTGGATTTAGGATGCATGGATGATTAAGGCGAAGACAAGCCGGATGAGTGTTGACACTGTAATGAATCTGCGGGGCTGAGAAAAGTCGCTTTAGAGGCTGGAAGTTGTCCAAGGAGAAGCCTATAGGCGGCAAAGCCAAGCAGGCACACCTGCTGCCATCATGAAAAGTTACAGTGGTCCAAAAACTGTGCAGGATGTTTAGCAATGTGGCACTTGCAATTAAAAGGAAAATGGAATTTATTGTATTGTATGTTGTTATTCAAAGCACTGTATATTGCTCTGAATGTTCAGATGAAGGTTTTAAGGTTTTGTTTTTTGCTTCCAAATTTGGCACGAGACTCAGGTTCAGTTTTTTCTTTTTGTTGGATGCAAAAATATATTAAAGAATTTTCTGACAGAAATGAAAAACTTGGTGTGTAAATGACCTCTTATGTTGGCTCGGATACATCCTGACCTCCAGTGTTGCTATGGAGCACGCAGTAAACAAACAAGAGACATCTTATCACGTCTCAGACAATGCTCTGATTGATTAATCCCATTGCTTCCTTGTCTTCGGATCTTCATATGCAGCACTAACAGTGAAGGGACAGTCTCTCTCTCTCTGTGTGTGTGTGTGAACTGAACCTGAATCAGTGCCAGTGTCAGGGAGGGCAGTGTAAACATCCAGGTCTCAGCTCAGGGCCTGCCGGTCCAGACCGCACAAGGCTCCCCCCCACCCCCCAGCCTCAACCTCAGCCAAGCACATTCCCCCCGCGTCACTCAAAAAGACCACAACAATCACGTCTTTGTCGGCCGGTGATTGATGACACGCAGGAATTTCATTCACGGCCGCCCCGTGTTTTTGGGTTACCGTGACGACCAGGTGAAAACAGAGCACAGGAGGGGTATTGAGTTTCCCAACCTTGATCACAGAGGAAGAGGTAAAGGAGGGAAGAGGGGGAGGGAGAAAAAAAAGGAGAAGCAACAACGGGGGAGGTCACAGCAGAAGTTAAACAAACAGACATAGTTGTTATCTTAGAAGATAAGCGCTGGGAATTATCTTGTTGATTGTTCACAGGTCCAGTCGATGCTGAGCTCGCCGTGCGACGTTCCACACAGGTGACATGAAACGGAACATTTCCACCTCGGGCTTCTTCCTCGGCAGATGCCATAAAAGTTGTTTGAGATTTGTTTGTTTAAGGTTTAACTTCGGCGTTACTGGATCAATTCTTACAGAGTGTGCGTCGCTTTTACACAGGGAGAGCACACAAACGTGTTCATGGAGGCAAACACAGGGAAAGCCAAGCACACATCACTTATCCACGTAAATAACTCACACACACACACACACACACTATATCCCATGCCCACACATGCACATACATTCACATTAAGCACACTCATTTAATGGAAATAGCTAGTTGGTAAAGTGCACCATTAAGAGAGACGAGAGCCCGAGCATAACAAAGCTCTGATGCAATATTCATGCCCTCTCATTCTGGGCTAATGCTGTTTTCCTCCATTCCAAAGCAATGGATTTGCACATAACATGTCTCTATAAAGAGTCTTAAAGTGTACGCGGAGGAGATTTTTCCTTATAGCGCTCGATCACCTTATCCCACGGAGGGTAATTAGGGATTTGTTTGTTCACATACCCATCTGATAGACGTGGACTCATTAAACTGGAGAGGTCAGAGCTCACGGAGAGCGAGTTAAGTGTTCAGTTGTCTTTCCCAAGGGCACAGAGATGGACACGATAGGAGCTCGAACGTCATCTTTTAGTGCTCGCTGGTCGGTATGGATAAGCTGAGCCCGCTTTTCTCACGATGACCAAAAACAAAAGCCGAGGAGTTGACCTACTGTGGAAAACAAGCGCACCCAAACAGCCATTTTGGGTCTTTTAATCGAGTTTCGTCTCGGCGAACGAGACAAAAAACGCTGAAGCGCTCTCGGTTCAAACACGCAGATTTGTCACGACAGATTTTAGCAGAGCAACTACTTAGAAATACGTTAACAAGTCAGTCGAGAGAGGAGTTCGAATGAAAAACATGACAGCCTGATAGTCCGTGATGAAGAGGGGTTGGGAATGAGACAAGTAAATGCCAGATATATATACATTTCTCTCCTTTTACAGAAAAGAGATGACATAATGAGATGATAATAAAGAGGAATAATCTTTGGCGTTCACGCCTGATCAAAATAAAGTGGCTCTGGCTCCCATCCAGGAAGACTCTCCTGTAACCTCACAGAAACAAAGACCTTTCAGTGACATAGATTTGCAGCTAATAAAGCACTCTGGCATATTTTAGCCTTCATCTGCCATGCAATAAATTAATATATTAAAAAAGGTTGGATATCCTCATCCAGGCTTCCATCCAGATATGAATTATTCACCTCAGCACAGCTACTCCATTATGTGGCTACATTAGGCCTCTCTCTCTCTCTCTCCCTCTACACACATACACAATTACATACAGTGCACGTGCAAAGACACGGACATGCATCACTGACATCTGCATGCACGTAATAAACTTTATTTATATTTATATAGCGCATAAATACAAATACGCCACATAAATATAGGGAACACATGCATGCACACAAGACATCAGTGCAAGTCAGGTGATTCAATAAAAATCTTTCCATGAGTATAGAGATGTTTCACACACACACAGACAAACGAACCAGTATCCTCTTTTTTCCTCCGGACTTGTAATCATGTGAAGATCATCTGTACACACACAGTGACGTATCATCATTATCGACTTCCCTTCCTTTAAAACACCACTCCTTTATCTGGAATTAGTCCTTATCAGTTGTTTGTTTCGCACACAAACCGCAGGCAGTACAGAGGGAGAAGTGAGGAAGCGACCTCTGGCAGCGTCGCCCGATGATGACAGCTTTACGGCCTCTGATTGGAATACAACCATCAATTATGACAGACTGCACGTAAAAAAACAAAACAAAGTAGACAGTATCAAACTCGCCCGGTATCTGATCAAACAGCTGCGCTGGCAAGCGGCTGAGTACGAGAACCTGTGTGCTATTTCTGTTTCCAGCTATCGTGGGATTTCTGTAATCGTGCATATCGCGTGGAAAGTTTTATGGAAAGGCTAAGTTTGTGCAAGAATCCTGTTTTCATACGTGAGATACAATATGGATATGAGATTTACACCTACTTTTATGATCGCTGGTATGGAAGTAAAACTCTCAGCTGACTGAAGATGAGGAAGATGAAAATACTAAGTGCCATTACAAAAAAAAAAGAACATCTGGTTTTTAAATATTAGAGCTATAAACATAAGAGCAACAGTGTTCTTCAAAAACTCACTCAGACAGCGGGAAGGAAAACTGCTATAGGAAACAGTTTCACTTTATTACAGTAACATACTCTTTGAATACGGCATCAGAGTTTATTTTGAATTATCGGGTCGCAGATCCGTGCACAGATTTAGTCTGATCATTTCATCCACGGCGAGAGAGAGAGAAAAGGAAGTTTCCCTTCATTTTTAAAGAGGACAAAAACTTTTTTCAGAATAGCCCTTAAGTCAGTGATTAACTTTCTTCCCGTCTGCTGCAAAGCCCAGCATGCCTCTAAGTTCCAATAGCACTGGCAGTGTGATACATTACACTACGTTCTCATTATGGCCACCTAGGGTTTTCCGACAGCTTGTACGGTCCGCGGTGAGTCTGCTCTCCCGTAGTGCTCAGAGGGTTGGGCACTGCTTCTAGCGAGCACCAGGTGTGAAGGAAGAAAGTGGAGCTCCCTTTCTCCCTTCCCCTCGTACCACCACATGGATCTCGGAGCCAGAATCGCTTTATTTTCATCAGGACGAGCTGAAAATGGACTTATTTGCTTTGCACCTGCGTTGGTTACGAGAACGAAAACATCTCGAGCCTCGATCTCCGTCTCTTATTGCTCAAAGATTCCTATTAAAAAGGAAAGAAGGGAAAGTTTGGACACTGCAGAGGGAGCTGTGGTTTCCATGATTGCATTCCTGTGTCACTTGATGAAAGTTTCTTAAAGATTGCAGCTTGTTTTGTAGAAGAGTGCATGTTAAGTAGACATATAGCACCACATGGGAACAGACGCACATACAGCATGACATGCATGCTGTAAGAAGTCCTGCTCCTTTATGACACACTGATTGTATCAGTGAAAGAGACGGAGAGGACACTGTAGCCTTAGCCTCAATCCACAGCATCACCCCATGAAACATGCATGCAATCAACAAGGTCATAGCTCCACCGACAGTTTCTCGCCAAACTCATCCATCACGGGGGGAAACTGGATCTGCGGGGGCCTCCATTCTGGCTCTGCGCTGACCAAACCCACCCGCACAGAACGGTCCATCAGCAGCATGCTAACACTAACAGGTCTACAAGAACAGCAATCCGATACATGATAAGATTTCTCCCTAACAGCTCTTGGACTGGTTCCAATACTTTTTCATTGTTTTCACTCCTTTTTTCTTCTCCCTGCACCCCCATGGTTCCAAAACCAAAAAGGCATTACCTCAGCTCGGATGAGGTGATGACTGAAATGTCAGTGGCTATAACATTAACGTGACATGGCGTAAAGATTTCTAAATGGAAACCGAGGAATGGCACTCCGCGGGCTGTAACGTTTCAACATGAAACCCGGCTCCCATTAATGTGGTCTGTGTTTTTTTGGAAACGAAGAGAGCGGCTCATTTGACGTCCGGGCTCTCCCGCTTATTCACTTTTAAACGGGGTGGAAATCAATTTTGAGCGGTAACGAAGACAAGTTGGTTTTAGCCTTTGGATGTTTTTGAGGGTGCCGTTTCTCCGCATTTCCATGTGGTCAAAGTCACAGCGAATCATGCGGTCGCTGATGATGGATGTCCAAAAAAACGTGATTGTGGTTTGTCATCTTTTCCCTACATGTAATGAACATGGCTTTTTGAATTATGCTTAATAAATGTTCCTTTCTCGTGACTTATAAAACGCAGCCGTGGTGCAAATTTAAGACGCGTTCTCGCCATTACAGAACCGAATTCCTGCACTCTCCCAGCTTAATTACATTCTCTCCTCTGACGCAGTCTGCATATCAATCTCCCTTATTCCTCTCCGTCACTCTCCCTTTCGACAGCTTTATTCGCCCTGTCGACGACCACACATAATAAATTTGTGCCATCTACGCTTAATGTTTGTTCTTTGTAAGAGAGCTCCCCGAGACGAACCAATAAAAAACTAAATTTACTGCCCGCTGAAAGCCACGCACGGGGGTTATCACGAAAGTCCAGCGCCACTTCCTTTTGCTCGCTCGCCCATCCATATGCAACGGAGGCACAGGCTGATGTTGACGCACCGGCTCACTCGGCTAAAGGTAATACGTTTCAATACGTCAGTTAATCCTCTTTTCTCCCCCAGCATGGGAAATGGCCAACCCCTTTAAATCAGCCACAACACCGGACTCGGTGCAGCAGGAAGAGGAGCTGCTGTATCCAATGCCCCTGGCTGACCCTCTTTAAATAGGATGTCTGGATGTGTTATGGGGGCTATTGTTTCCTATAAACATCTAGCACCGGGGCAATAACAATCGCATCAGGCCAAATGAAGTTATCTGAGAATGGAATTAAACTCGGTGTGACCCCGCTGTCTGCTCGGCTCACAGGCCCTCCATTAATAATGCCTAATCTAATCAAGGAGCTAAGATGGATGGATGGGAGGCCTGTGTGTGTGTGTGTGTGTGTGTGTGTGTACGTGTGTGTGTGTGTGCATGAGAGTGTGTATGCAAAGGGTTTGATATCTGCACATACGCCTGTGTCTGTACTTACATGCATGATTGTGATTCTGAGCGCTTGTGTTTCTTTCATATGCACTACGTGTTGGTGTGTGTGCATGCATGTCTTGTGCATATGTGTGCATGCCTGTATGCGTGCGTGTGTGTGTGTGTGTGTGTGTGTTACAGAGGATCAGGGCCAATGCCAGGCTCCATGCCAGACCAGTGTTCTTCTGTATTCAGGTCCAAACCAGACCCACGCCTGCTGCACTGGGCTAATGAACACAAACAGAAGACAGAAGAGAAAAAGAGGGGAGAATATCAATGTGTGTGTGTGTGTGTGTGTGTGTGTGTGTGTGTGTATGTGCATGCCCTTGCAAACAGTGAGAAAGTGGAGAAAAATGAAGACAGAGGAAATGGAGGCTGATAAGGAGGGAGAACAGACAAAAGGAGAGTGGAAGACAGAAAGAGAGAGAGAGAGTCCGAGTAAAAGGACCACCACATGGTTTCATCCTCTGTTATCTCACTCTTGGCAAAGACGCGTCCTTGTAACTGATAGACAAATAACCCTACTGTGACTGATAAAGCCTGGTTACAGATGGAGAGAGGGAGGGAGGGCAGAGAAAGGGAGAGACGAGAGGAAATGAGGAAGGAAGGGAGGGAGAAGAAAGGGCTCCCAGGGACAGACAAGGAAAGAAAAAAGAAAGAGTAAAAAGAGAGATGAAGGGAGGAGACAAAGAGGGGAGGAGAGATCGTGGGAGTGTGGAAGGCAGGAAAGAAAGGGAGTAAGGAGATAGAGAGAAGGAAGGTGGGAAAGAAAGACAGATGATTACTCATTCAGTGTGAGGTTTACTGGAAGAACAAGAACTCCTCTGACCATGAATTATTTGTTTGAGATGCAACATACAAACACATGATGGCATGAATACAATCACATGCGTCTGCAATATTCCACTGAAATTAATCACGCTGGCCTCCGGCCCCTTTGCTTCCAAATAAGAAAGATCTCGCTGTATTGCAACAGCATGCAATGATACTGTAGCTGTGGGTGTGCAGCTTTGTGGCAACAGTTTGGTGAAGGTATTTTCTTGTTTCTGCATAAAAGCATAAAGAAATAGTTTCCCGAGTTAGATGTGGAACACCTCGGGGATGAACTGGAACGCAGACTGAGAGCCAGGCCTCATGACGTCCGACATCAGCGTTGGACGTCATCGATGCTCTTGTGGCAAATCTCTGCAGCTAGGTTCCACAATCCTGGTTTCACTTTGTATTCTTTGAGCAGTATGGATGGACTCAACAGTCTGTGTGGAGAGTAACAGCGGTGGAATCCATGTTCTTATTGTTTTTAGTGCGTTTTAACCTTTAGTAGACCGTGACAGCTTGAGAGAGACAAGAAAGCGGACAGAGACGATAACGGACGACATGCAGCGAAAGGAATCGAGCGGTAATGACGCTCGACAGGTGACCTGCCTACTTATATTTAAAGTTACCTTTATTTATATGCAGATATCTGTTTTTAGAGATTGGCTGAACTGTCTTTAATCTTCATTCCCATGTATCAGGTTGGTAATCGAACTGCAGAGACGGTCTTGGCTGCAGCAGAAACATTAAGTGTTGCCAGTTCCAAGATTGAAGCTGTTACCGCAGCCTATCAACACCCGTGGTTTTGGTATGTGATATTCAACACTCAGTTCAAAGCCTGGGTGTCCGCATAGTTTTGACCATGTAGTACACATGCTGGTTTCCTGTGTTTCCATGCGTATGTTTTGCAGCACCAAATTGTATCCATATTTTACGTCCTAATAACTAAACCAATATTAATACATGCTGTGGTAGGATTTACTAACTGCGAATGGAAAATTACTGATTGTTGTACAATTCGAAGAAGCTGTTTAGCCATTAATCTTGATGAAAACGCACAACATATGTTGCTGCGAAGATTGCTAAGACGACACGAGAGGAAGTCCAGAAAACCTACTCGAGACTCTGCGGCCCACACAGCTGTCGCTACAGATATAATACACATAATATCCCTGATTTGTGATGGAGAATAATAACCGAGCAGCTTGTTTTTGACTGTTTGACATCATCAAATGACTAGACATGCGGATAAGTGGGACTGAGGTTGTTTTTTTTTAAAGATGAAAACACGATGATGTCAATGTAAAATGAAAAATAGGGTGGTGTTTAAAGGAGCAGTGAAGAGGATCTAAACAGGAAGTCTGGAGAAGGACAGAAAAAGTCAGACGTCGAGAGGGAGCGACAGAAGAGGAAGAAAGGAAGCAGAGAAGGGTTCAAAAGGAAAAATGTTGCTGTAATAATAATCTGCTTCCTGCTCTATTGATGGAGAGAAAGATGACGTTCCTCCAACATCTGAGAGATCCAGACATGGGAATTTCTAAATGAGAGCCAGGCCTGGTTCGAATAGTATTTGCAAACACTATTGATGGTTTGTTTTAACTCGCTGCGAGTGCCAGATGGTGAGATTTACCACATAAGACAATGAAAGAAGTATCACAAAATGTAAAAAAAAATGTATCTGATGCTTCACATGAAGCGGTTTCTGGTAGACTGAGCAACAAAAGTCAGCGTGCTTGCCTCATGAGGAGATTTTCTGAAGTGTGTGATCGGTCCTGGGATCTGCCGGGATTTCTAAGAAAACAAATCACCACGCTGTGTGCATGTGTGTGTGTGTGTGTGTGTGTGTGTAATAATTCATTTTTTGCCTTTTTGCATCGCGGCTGTCTCTCGACATGTTGTCACTAACAACCGTTGATCAGCGGAGAGCTCGAAACAGACGTTTCATTTGATGGATTTGTTTAGGTGATTGCCACTTTCATTTACCATTACAATGAACAATTTGACATGCAGGCACCGCTCGACATGGTCCTCCTCCAGCTTGTTTCCGCTATTCAATCATTCTTAGTGTTCACGTTTTATGGCTTGTACGCACTTACACGTTTGTATTACCGCCCTCTGCAGTTGGCAGGTATGTGCGTCCAGTAAAGCACGAGATACACTCACAGAATACATCGAGAAATATTTTGTCTGGATTACCAACAGGTTTAATATTCCTTAGATAGAGTTTGTCCAGCAATATCAGCAACTTTTAATGATATATTTTTATATTATATTATATTATTTGGACACTTTCATAACTTTTCTACCATGAAATAAAAGATTTGAAATCATTTTGATGCTACGCTGACTTGTAATCGGGTAAATAGTAAAAAATTTTCCCCACTCTGTAGCTGCTGTCAGTTCATGTTAGCTCAGTTTGTTAGCCAGGTTACCTAATCTCTGAGTGCTGGGGGAGTGTTTGTACCACAGGTGATTTGGACAGCTGGGAAGATGGGTGGCTTTCAGGCCCGATGGGAAGCAGATCTGGTGTCGTGCCAGAACTGGAGCTGGGCAATCGAGCAATGTAACCAGGTTAAGCAGCCGCTATGGACATAATGGCAGAGGAGAAGAGAGCAAAGGGGACGTTGACTGAAGAAGTAGATAAAAGGAGCAAGTGAGCGACTTATATTGTTGTTGTTATTTTAAAAAATAGCAATTTCTAGGCAATGTTCCTTTAACGAGAGTATGAATGACTTAATTGTGGTCACGTCACTAAGAGTCGAGCTCTCTGTGAAAGTGGCACGTTTAAATTACATTAATATAATGTGGGTAGAGGTCAATCAGCAGGTCCAGGTGTTTACGTGATGATGTAATCACGACGCATGTGGGTTGAATAAGGTCGGAGGAAGTGATGGCATAAATACAATATCTGTGTTTTGGAGTGGGAAACAAAAATCATGTGTTATTGTATACAGTATGTTAAGATGCCAGGTGTAAATATAATCCACGTAGAGTACATCAGATCCAGACACAATCTGGATACAAGATCCATGTTAGTTTCAGGTGGAGGCCTCCGCCTGTCAGTCTGCACACCTCTCTCTCTCTCTTGCTTCTCCTTTATTGACCCCTCGTCTAGTTTATATTCATGAAGCCTTATCTTTATATCACCGTTCTTCTTTTTTTATTAGATGTTGTTTCGCCTGTGAACTGTGCTCCCGGACGACGGACATTCCTCTTTTTCATGGGAACGAGGCAGGCGTTAACTCACCGTGCGTTCATAACACATTCTTTATCAGCAGTCATCAACAGTCTGCAGTTTTTAATTCTGCTCTTATCAAATATGTTTATTTTAGGAAACTAAAGGTAACATTTTAATGTGTCCACCATATGATATATTACTACTTTGCCTTGCCAGACTCATTGTAACAGCACCACTGTTTCCAGATTTCAGCAGCTACTAACACCCTTTAAGCACTGTTACAGGATATAATTACAGAAAATGAAACTACACACACATATAGCAACGTACAAACACACTGCAGCCCAGTTACAACTAGTTTTTAGAAGTTTCTGCAGCTGTTTACAGACTCAGCTGATCTAACAGAAGGAGGTAAGGCCGTATGGGAACCGAAGTATGGAAAGGAGACCTCGGGCTGAAGATGTGGCGGTTTAAACAGGTAGGAATAACGATATAACCATGGAGAGCCTTGTATGTCAGGAGCAATGTCTTAAATTCTATTTTGTACTTAACCAGGAGCCAGTGAAGGGATGCAGGAATGTGTAATGAGAGATGTTGTGGCTGGTTTTGGTACAAACAAGACAGGGCCGCTTGGTAAAAGTGTGAGAAAAGATCCTAAAATGTATTTATGGTTGTAGTTTTTTTAGTTTTGTTTTGCCAAATATTGAAATTATTTGTGTAAAGTGGACATGATCCCAACACTTTCTTCTAAATAAGACCTAAAGCAGGTTATGACCGTGCAAGTCAAAGCTGATTGGATAAAGAGTAATCTAGTGTCATTTATTTATTTATTTTTTGCTCCTCTAAAGCAGTCCATCAGTTTAATACATTTGTTCATTCCTGATTTTATTATGGCGTTTAAGGTTTCCCCCCCCCTGACGTCCAAAATGAAATGAACCGGTGGATAAGAAAGTGCACGCTGCACTACTTACGATATAAAAGACGGCCTGTGTTGCTGAAAAAAGCATTTCTGTGAGGCTAACTACTGGGGGCATGTATTGGTCATGACATGAGGAATCAGATAAGCTCACCAACCAGCTTACCTTGCTCTTCCTCGCTCTGCACTCAGCCTCCTTCCCCTTTCTGACATAAACAACTCTCTAATTTACGACCAATAATATCCTGATTCAATCACCTGATTGATTTTGGACTTGTGTCCCACTAATAAATCTCAGCTCTTCTTCTCTTATTGAGTCCTCCATCGGATCTCCACACTCCCCCCACCCAAACACACACAGACACACACACATATATATAGACTAATGGTATTAGAAAATCAAAGTCTCTCATTTTGTCTCAGTATATCTGCAGGGCCTGGTAATAGATCTGGCTGTACTTATTTCCGGAGAAGGGAGAATGGATAAAAAGGAGGAGGAGAGGAGGAGAGGCTACAAGGAAAGGAAGGAGGGAATTAAAAGGGAAGGAGATGAAGAGGATATAGAGCATAAGAGCAGCAGATATAGAAAGTTAATCAGGATGTGTGGGGTTGAGTGTGTGTGGACTGAGGCTGAATTTACTGAATTAGGACGTTTTATCTGGTTGGCAGCAGAGCGACAGGGACAGTAAAGAACAGCAGGCGGCGGTCATAAAACGCTCTGCTCTGAAATCGGCTTTAATCTGCTGTGACTCTCATTGCAAACAGAAGCATCATCTAAATACCTCGAACGGTAATTAACGCCCTCATTTCAGCTTCACCAATTAGTGTCTAGAATTATAACTTACATCTGTATCTGATCATTTCTTCTTCTTCTTTTTTTATCATTTAGTAGCACAGATGATCAATTAAATCAACCAATAGGGCCACGAGAGTTCATGTGATGACTTTAAAAACAGAAAAGAGGTCCAACATGGGCCTCAGAAACACTTAATGCACATTCAAACAGGAGAAACAAGCTTTGTACAGTGAATACAGCTAGAACAATTAAAATATATATAATAAAAAGTCAGATTTTACATGTTTATTTACATGTAACCTAACAGCATTAACATCATAATGACCATATTATATTTTAAAGGTGATAAAATGATACAATATGCTGACAGACTCCAGTCTAAAGGGTTACTGTGTGTGTGCACGTCGGCCAATCCTCTCGCTTATGTGCCTCGCGGCCTCCCTCCCCCATTAATATAATTAAATTCTACTACAAACTTTCCCTTTGAAACAAATTAATTAAGATGCTATTATTTAGCCATTGAGAGGTTAATGACCGCCATTAGCAACAAAGGCTACATCCACCATCATCAGCCAAACTTGGTTATTTGGTCCATTTTGGTTATTTACTGAGCCTGAGATTGATGGGCCCCGATACCGCTAGTGACGCTAATTAGCTTTTAAAACATAACACACTCCATCACTGCTCAGGACCCGTACAGCAACTAGAGAACAATCTCATCATCCTTTACTCCTGTCTTAACGTAGAGGACAGTGAAGCAAATGGGATTTAGAAAAGGACATTCAGCACCGTTTGCTGTATAAATATATATATTTAACACTATCCTGTACTATCAAGATTATTATTTAGTGTCCATAAAATGATTTAAGTGCTATTTATGCTTTGTTCTTTAAGTGTTTAACCTAAAAAATACAAATAAATGATTCATTTTTTATTAATAAAAGATCATTTTAGAGAGAAAGAAGCAGGATGAATGCATCTTTTATAAATAGAAGAGAGACTGTGACGAGCTTAACACAGTGAATATTGTTGATGCCAGAGCATTATGCGAAGATCCCGCCATCACACCGAGCAAAGCGTCTAATCTAACAGCGGTGACAAGAATAATCCCCGTTCTGCAAACACACACACACACCGACATATTTAAGAGACTGTAACATTTTCCTTCCCCTTCGTTTCACACTTCACAAAGTTAAATTAATGGCCAGGCGTCATGATGTCATCGACACAAGCAGCAGGGGGTCCTGGTGGTGGATGTTACACCCGACCCCATTGGAGGACCCCGGAGCCGCGGCCAATGGGAGCACCGGTTGAAATCACAGAGGGGGCCCGGATGAGTAATGGCCTCGCCTGTAAAGGGCACTCAAATGACATTGTGGGGATAACAGAACTTATTGTCAAGCGTTTACACTGCGGGCGATTTACGGCCGCTCCATAAATGTTTATTAGCTTTTCCTCTATTTATAACTTCTGAAAATCATGATGGGCCTGACTACGCCCTTGTGTCTCTGCACTTTTATGATCCGGGTGAACATACCCTGACGAGCAACGCCGAGGAATCTTTGTGTGCGTACTGTATGTGCGTGTCTATACTTGTTACTGTTTATGTATTTACAATTAATAGCAGCTACAGTATATCCGCGTGCATGCACGTATTTTCAGAAGACTCCTATGTGCATGCTTTTATATCTGAAACACACACACACACACACATACATACATAGCCGAGGCCTCTCTCTCTCACACACACACACACACGCAGCTGTTCTGTACAGGCATGTGATTTAAGATGGATGGCCATGACAGGTTTTTATCTGCGAGGGTGTAAATCAGCTACAACTTTACATCATGAGGAAGTACACACTCTGGAACAAGGCGAGGGAGCCAAATGGGCTGAGAGTCAGCCTTAAAAAAAGGAAGAAGAAGAGGAAACAGTCACACATGTCGACGAGGGAGCTGTTTCCATTCAATTTATTTATATTGAATACCACTGGAATATGATTTTTAAACACGCTGTGGCCCCTGATAAACTTAAAATAATTAAATTTTGCTATAAAATGATTCAGCATTATATTTTCCATAAGACATATTACCGATCAATATGACACAAGATTTGACGTGATAATTAAGTCAAATGAAAACAGCAAAATGAGGATTTACAATAATATTTTATTACAGATTCAAGGCAAAGAAAGACGACCTGGAATGACTATTACTAATTACTATTACTAAACTTTAAATAGTTTAAAGCTCAAACACAACATGTAACCTCACAACTTTCAGCTTTAAACAGCACGGTTAATTCTTCCTGCACTGCAAAGAAGAAGCTGAAATTAAAGTAAGATAAATATAGTTTAAGGTGATTATTTTTTAACAGTACCTCCCACAGTTATCTCTCGCCTAACGTACATCCATCACAGGAGTGAGACACCATAAAAATGATGCCATCCATTATGTTTAACTACAGTACGTGTGTGTGTGTGTGTGTGTGTGTGTGTGTGTGTGCGTCGCCGCTTATTGTACGTAACACGAGTGATGTAGCCTCCGGCTCGACGTGTTCGAGAGTTTTGACACTCCTCGTGTGGATGAGGTTTTATCATTACTGTTCAGCGTGAGGGAGATTATATGCCGTTATGAATGAAGACTGAAGGGTGGAGAGAAAAATGACATATTATTATTATAACTCAGTCACTTAGTCAGTGCACTGAGCAAACTCTGTAATAATCTGGCAATAACATTTTCAGCTATATAGAGAGAAGAGCAGGTTGTCACTGCTGTCGTTTCGGGGGCCAGGGTTCGAGGATGAAATGTTAAGAGCGGCCGTGACTTCTGCAATCTCTCGGGTCTCCAAAGTTCACCGGTCCACATGTGAGAAACAGATTTACTGTTCGCTATTACTTCAACATGTTCCGAGGCTGAATCGTGCACATGTTCACTAAATAGATAAATAAATAAAAGCTCAGAGCTCAGATGTACATAACTTCAAAATTCCCGTAAAAAGAAGAGCTTTTCCTTGTATGAAAGGAATAATAATTAACTGACTGGCAGAGGAGGGTAAAATGTTCCTGCATGTGATGCCCCCCAGCCTCCACCCAACCCCTCCACCTCCGTCCATCTACTTGTCATGCAGAAGGTACTTCTACAAATTGAGGTAGCTGTGCTATTCTCCCTGGCTGCCTGCCTACAAACGTTAATCATTGGCTCAGGCTTTTAAGTGCGGGCCAACTGTGGTCATCTGTGACAGCAGAGGTGTAACTTTATGAAATAATTACTTCACAGGCCTTCGGAGTATGTTGAGGGCTGAAAATAAACAGCACTAGGGGAGGGAAGGAGGGAAGGAAGGAAGGAGAAGGCCAGCGAATGAAATGCAAACGCGAGCTGCTCTCTCTCTCTCTCTCCTCGGGACAGAGATTTATGGGAGATGTACATGACATGGCAGCAGCTCAGAAGAAACCCCCTCTCTCTCCTTCTCTCTCTCTCTCTCTCCCCCCTTCTCTCATCTATCTCTCTTTATCTCCCCCCTCCCCTGGTCCCATCGCAGCTGTTCCAGCCCTGGCCCACTTGCTGCACCTGCCCAAAAAGGCCCTCGATCAAGGCTAGCACAAGCAAATCTAACAGCTCTTAAAGAGACACGGCGACTCTTTAACGCGCAGATTCACTAACGAAAGCAGATTCAGGATCAGGCGTGTGTTTTCTACACTGCTGTGATTTAAACTGTCTGTCCAGTCTCTTCCCTGCTGTTAACTCCCTTCCGACTTTCACAAACTAAGCAACAGTTGCGATCGCCCCCCCTCCTAAAATTTACAGCATTATCCTTTAACCCCAAGTCACATGATTTTTCTGGGCCGTAATCACTCCTTGGCGCTGTCCGGACAGAGGTTGTCTAGTGCTAGTCCCGGTGTCTGGGCTTCCTGGTTGATTTATATGACTGAGAGGCCGGTAAAAATCATCGCTGACTCCTTGTCCCAGACAGGAAATCAAAGAGATGGAGACAGCATAATCAGCAGAGCAGCCTGACCTGGATTCAGAGCACTCAGAACCTTTATGGCAGACAGCTGATAGCAACACAGAGCTATGTGAAATACAAGAACGTGACTGTGAAAGCTATGATCTGCGTAAAAAACATATTTGTCCTTTACTTTAAGCACTGCATGACCACAAAACAATAATAATAAAGGAAGACTTGATGACGCTGAAGGAAGATTAGTCCTCCTGCTGCATGCATTTGAAGATTATCAATAAAAATGTACACAAAAATACATGTGGGTCATATTTTACTGAGGAAAACTTGCAAAAGAAACTCAGGATGAGTCACCACCACCTCAACCGCTCACAGCTCCTCATGTACACAGAGATGTGGTCTCTCCCTGTAATGGACATACAGTAACTCATCACATTTCTTAGTGCAGCAGAAGAAACCGATAATTATGCATATGAAGGTAATGGTGAGTGTGCGGCCCTTCTCCACCACGTCTGCATTAGATAAGAGTTATTACTGTATGTCTCATGAGTGTGTCACTGTTTATGTATCTGTCTGTGCACACAAGTGTGTGTGTGTGTGTGTGAGAAATGGTCAATATGTGCATTTGTGCATGCAAATGCATCTCGGTGAAGAATGTGCCTCTAATTCTCGTTAGAGCCCTAATGCAGCCGTGAGCTGACAGACTGCCTCAGCCAAAAAACGCAGTGTGCATTAAACTGACTGAAGGGAAGATAAACGCACAGCGCCCGGATTAAAGTGACAAATAGACTCCGCATGCAAAGTGGCAAAGGTAAATTGTGTTGCTAAATGCGAGTGGAGACAGTTTCTGTGACTGCTAAGCGCCCCAGACTGTCCGTGATAAACGAGGGATAAGTGGCGAAGCACCCGAGTCGAAGCCACTAAATTTCACGCTGCCCTCTGACCACTTATTTCCCTCCAAAAACATCAGAGGCGAGGCGAGGCGTGGACTGTAAATCAAGTAAATGCACTCATATGCAAAAACGCATCCAGCTTTAAATGAACCTCTAATTTCTTTTGAGTCGAGTGAGAGCACATCCGTCATCAGGACTGTTTTAGGGTGCAGACATCGTCAATACCTCAGGAACCTCTTGCTGTATCACTGACACGACTACAGTAAAGTATAAGTCCAGACACGTTCACCCTGAATAGTCTTCATATCGACACATAAATGTATGACAGGTATGTTGTAGCCTTACATGATCACAGCGAAGGCCATACGCTCAAATCATGTCTACACGTTCGCCCCCTCACATGCCGAGTCATGACACGAACGACCAGGGGTGTCAAACTCATTTTGGTCCAGGGGCCGCATACAACTATATATGAGCTCAAGGGGGCCGGAGCACAAAAATCACTGCATACATTTGAAAATATAAAATATATATGGATAAAAACAATGTGCTAAAAACAAGTGCAATACAAAATCTGTTTCATTTAAAGAATTTTTCTTCAATAAAATAAAAAGTAACAACCTGAGGCTTTAAAAGTAAAGTGCAATTTAAAGTTGTGCAGTAACACATCACAATAGTTCAAGCAGAGCAAGCAGATGACATGGACGGCATGAGCTTGGATTATTTTAACAATATAGCTTTGAACAACAAAAAAAAAAATTATGTAAGAAATGTTCCAGGTTACATCAATGACAGAAATCAAAGTCAAGTTAGACCTCCAGTTTAACCAGTCAAGTCGACACCTTAATAAATGCAACTCTTGTGTAAACTAATGAACGTAATGTGAAATTAAATTGAAAAATAATAACAAAACATGTGATGTGTACAATTATTCTTCCTAGCTCTTGTTGCCGTATTTGTCACTATGCTGCGTTTAAGATCGTATTCCTTTAGCACAGCCACTTGCTGCATGCATACCGAACACATAGGTTTCCCGTTCATCTCCGTGAAAAAATACGAATTAGTCCATTTTTCCTGGAAGATCCGACACTCAGTGTCCACCTTTCTCTTTTTCTACAGCGACATTTTTCCAACGAAGGTGTCAAGATTGAAAAAAAGTGTCCGCAACCCAAGAGATCCTGGCTGCAGACCTCTAGTGAGCGCATAAAAGCGCCGTCACGATATTATAAAAATTTTTAATCAAATTATATTTTATTAAAAATGGCCCGGATATGGCCCGCGGGCCGCATCTTTGACACCCCTGCTGTAGACCCACGTTCGACACTGAAGCTGCAGCAGTAAGTTCGGTAGCAGCAGTCTGAGCTGTCATTAAAGACGGGGACTTCGTGGATACTTTAGCATTTAATATAAGTCACCAGATCTCCGTCTGCAGTCATTCAAAACTGACTGTGCTTAATTGTGACGTCACCCTGATGTACAAATGCTAAATGTTCCTACAGTTCCCCAAAGCTGAGCTAAAATAGGAGTTCCAAATCAAGTAAGCGAAGGTATCCTGACTTTTAATCCGATGTGGTGAAGCTCCAACATTTCTTGCTACTCTCTGTGATCAACAAACCGAGTCGACCTTTACTGCTAGGCAACTATAACAGCTTGGTTAAAGTTTGGATCAGTTGTTATATAAGAATAATGAACCGGGAATGCCGATGCAGCAGGAGTGCACACTCCTTGAACACCCTAATCTGATTTCTTGCAGTGCTGCATTGACACTTAATGATATCATTACATGTAAATCACTGAGGTGGATTAACTGAGACTGGTTTGTCTTGGTGGTAGCAGCTTTTACAGTAGCATTAGCGTTACCACAGGTGTTCTCATTGCTTGTAACAGTAGTGCAAAAGTGCACAAGAAAGACAGGTGGCTGATCGCAGATAAGGGCACTGCAGGAAATGTTGATTTATGGCATCATTTACATCTTGGACCGAGTGTGTTGAAACACAACTCCGCTGCCCGTGGGTCACCACATCACACTGTACTTAGCTGCACCTGTGCATCACTAATTCACACACAGGAACACACACACACACACACACACGCAGACGTGCTGAAACACCACGTTGGCAAGAAAAATGTATACAACGTTTTATGTATGACAACACGGCGTAAGAGGAGCTGCGCCGGTTCGCCAGGCTGAAGTTACGTGGAGCTGGAGGAATTATTAATGATGAATTGTCTGGCGGTTTGGTGCAGGCACCGGTTTCCAAAGTAAACAAAAGAATTGGATCAGCACAATTATCAGATACGGGAGATTAACATTAGGAATTTATGTTGAAAGTTGAACCAAGTGTCAAGGCGGGGACACTGCGGGGGATGAAATGAGCACAGGGCGGATAAAAACCGCTTTTATAAACTGTTTGAGTTTGTGTTTTGTTATGATACATAAAAATATTTTGTAAAATTAATAATTAAAAAAAGGAGTATATCTTTTATATTTATAATTTCCTTTCGAAGCACAATAGTGAGGTTAAGTATCATTTTACAAATGGAAGAAAAAGTGCTATAAATTTGTACCAGCGCACATTTTCTAACAGTTCTTTGTATTATTCTATTTGTTTGGATGAAGATTGTGTCTCTGCTGCAGCTCTGTTGTGTATTTTACATTTGTATTGATGCACATTTTAACTTCACATAAGATTTCTTAAATTAGACTAACTCTGGTGGTCAGTGTGTGTGTGTGTTGTGCGTTGTGAAGATGTGCGCTCCTCCATGTTGTGCGACGCCATGTGAGTGTTTATATGTTTCGGCACAGACCTGCCACTTTGGCCTTCGGGGGCTGAAACATGAACCAACAGAGCAGAGTTTACGTCAGTACACAGCAATCACAAAAGACTCGCCTCCCTGACCACATCAGTGCGGCCTTCCAAACATAAACACAGTTGATTTAGGCGCTGATACAGACATATAAAAAGGTGGATGAACTACATTTTACATTTGCCCTTTAGACACGAAGCTGGCAATCTTATCCGGAGTGACATTTGTTTTGAGTTTCTGTTAGTGATCACCGGAAGGCGAAAAGCCATCGAGTCTTTATACTTTTGACTTCATAAGTGAAAAACTCTGAAGGCTCTAAATGGCGGCAGGAAAAGACAGCTGCACATTTGAATCTATTTATGAAATAATCACGCCGTGTGATCCGTGCATTGAACGAGGCTGTGCTCAGACCTTCATTTTCTGTTTTTAGTTGTGGGGTTTTAATATTTTTTGTCTTTCTGTGAACAGGTTTGAATTTACAGCATCGTTTCTAGAGGGAGAGAGAAGGTCTTCAGAGGATATATACTGCAACATACACTATTATATTTCAAGTTTATGTAATCAAAATGTATTGTAGTTTTAAAAATCAAGTTAAAGCAGTCTACTGCTTTGGAACAAAATGGACAAAGTGTACCGTGTCCCGTGTTAAATCCTCGGTACTGCAACTGTAATCTAGAGATCTAGACTTTTATATTTTATATATCTGAAAGAGTAAAAGCAACCAAAACAACTGGCCCTTCAGTCGCTGCAGATTTAATCTGTTGTTGGGAGATTTACGGCACAAACTAATGGAAGTTTTGAAGCAGGGAGGAAAGATTTCTCCCCCATCAGAAAAGAGGAGGGGACTTAATCTGCAGTATTTTTTAGTGAAACTATGTGATTTTTTCTCCCCCCCTCTACTTCAGGCAAAGAGGAGGACGATATAAATCAAATGAAGGGCCTCCGTTCTCCGGGCCCGAAGAGCTTGAAACCCAAACCAAGCCGAGGTTAATGGAAGTTCAACTCAAGATTTATTTTAATTGTTTCATTGTAATTTCTTTAACTCAAACAAAATGTCTCCTTTGTTGAAGTCACTCGCTAAATTATACCACATCTGAAGTGGAAAATGTTAAAGTGTCAAAAAAAAAAAAAGAAGTTTCCCTCCCACTCTCTGGGTTAAATCAATAGACTGATACTGTGTTTAGCTCGGGGAGTCGAGTGGGAATACTGCGACTCTCAGAAGGAAATGAGAATATATAGAACACGGACAAATCTTTTAGATTTAACTTAAATAAAAAGTATTTGTTCTTTCTTTTAATAAAAAATCAATGTTTTTTTAAAGCAGAGGCTTCAACTTGTTGCTAAAAAGGAGATTTGAATAATGTAAAGGTTCAAAATAAATATAAGTATTCACCCATCATCATATCTACTTACTTAAACTATAGTGTGCACTGCCTCCCAGTGGGACGCTCGTATAAGGGCCGGTCAGTCTCACGCCTTTCATTAGACGACAGGCAAATTAATTACTCGGTTACTCTGCAGTTTCAGTAACTAACAATAGCACATGCACATCAAAGGGACGGTCTGTACATAACCATTAGACAGGTGCAACATTGTCAAGCTGCACACAATGAAGGCTGACTTCTGCCCTTGATCAGCGAGCCGACGTCTGTCCTTGATCACTGCCAGGGAACTTAAAGCGCGGTTCTGCATGAATCAGTCCAGGGAAGACACCACGTGGAGCATGACAAGCGCAACAAGCCGGCTTCGGCATCGAGTGTTTGCAAACAGGAACTCGCTGGTAATCTGCTTCTCCCTCCATTCCTGCGGAGCCAGCTGTGCAGGGGCCTATTTTAGGCATCCAAACTGCATGCTGGGATACACTGACAGGCCAAGAGCAGTGATCAGCATGTGTTGCCATGAAGAAGTGTGTGTGTGTGTGTGTGCAGGGGTTGGAGCTGATGATATTATTACTAATTATTGAAATAACTTCCTGCCACCTGTCTTGCTGTTGCCTCGTGCCAAAGTGTAACACAGTGATGAAACCGTCCAAGGAGCTTCTACAGAACTGACAGCTGACGGAGTAAACGGACGCGCTAAGCTTCTCAGATTTTAAATGTCTTGCAACATTTGTAAATAATAATTTCAATAAATGGAGTGAAACAACGATGGGAGAGTTTTAGACGTGAGTCTGAATGAAAAATCTTCTTTTACTCAAATCTGTCTGACAGCAGATCGCATGATCAGGACGAGAAATGCGCGCCACCTACAGAAAGTCAGATTTTAAAATAATTCAGCGTGATTATCTTTTCATAAATATAATAAACGAGCAATCGCAGAGTACATATCTTTTAATGTTTTAACATAAAACCCTGTCTGTCTTTAATTGTGGATTGCAACCCCCGCGTATCACCCTCCCCTTCCTAGTGTGAAGCTTCGGTAAACTGAGCAAACTCTGACTAACTTCTAGAAAAGCTGAGTTGTTGTTTCGAAGCCTTGCTCCTTGGAAATCGTGAACGAACACCTGGAGGATGAGCATGAACTATTTCCTGTGTTACAAATCCACCTTTGAGTCATCGCCCCCCTTTTGCCCTGGATCATTCTGCTCCCTGCTTACATCCAAATCCTCAGCCGTACTAAGTACCGGAGCTCATGTAACTCACGCCAAGCGCGGATCTGCCTTCCCTCTTTAACACCTCCTCTGACCGGCCAGAGTGCTGAGCCAGCGGGGCCACGCTGAAATGAAACCGCTTTTAATGTTACAGAGTTTTAATCTGTCAAATTGTGTGGGTGGGTTGATGAATTACGACGCCGTGGGACGTTATTAAATATGAAATATAAGCAAGAGGCTTTTGCATCCTTCCTCACCGCTGAATAGACGCAGCTAAAAACATAAAAACAGCCAGTCATGGAAAATGTTTTTCAGTCCTCGTCACGAGGTGCAGCTTATCATAAATGTTTAATTAGCCTGATGACCTGCTGGAGGAAACATTTTTGAGCTCGTCTCGTGTCGTCTGCGGTCATAAATCATGACCTCATTCGCCCAAGAGAGCGCCGCCCTAGTTTGAGCTGGTCTGGGCTGGTTAATCTCAGATACACACACACACAGATGATTACTATTCCTGTTGTTGTTATGTGCTCTGTGAAGTTTTATTAATATTATTATTATTATTACTCCATTACTCATCACCCCTTTCCGTCCATTTGACCCCGCACACCCGCTGTGCTGGAAGACAAACGGGTATACGTGTACTCGCTACACTCCCTGGCATGACGCGACCCAGCGCCAGGCATACCCGCCCGGGTCACAGCTCCACCGCCTCTTAATAAAGTACCAGATTTTTTTTCTGCTATCTGTGAGCAGAGGCCGAGACGCTGATATTTCACACTGTCTTGATTTTCCTCTATGCGACACCCAGGGCTGCAGAGTAGAGATAAGTGTCGTGACTCCGAAAGGTTTCATTACCTCCTGCACAGTTTAGCACTGGGTAGCATTAGCTGTTAATGGCCCTTCTAACTAAAAAGGGGTGATTCAGACGGACAGCATCCGAGCCCGTAAAGCCACCACGGAGAGCATCCTGCTAAATAAGGATACGCTCTTAAAACGCGAGGTGTCTACTTTCAGATACTTTTCGAGGCCTGTTATGTGTTTAATGGCTCGTACTGATACGACAAGTTATTAATGGTTTGTTGAAAAGTAACACACGCACAAGTTAAGTCTCGAATTAGATGGACGGATGCAAGAGTCCATTTATTGGGTCTGACACACCCGTGATGGACATTTATTTTTGAGCTCCAACAAGAAACTACTTGACTCGGAGCCAATGTTCTGTCTTCTCTCGCTTACGAATTAAACATCCGTATCATTTTATCAAAACTGTGTCATTTAAAAAAAAAGGTTATTTCAAAGTGTTTAATGCCACAGAACTAACAGCTTGTAGCCAGAAGGAAGCCATCACCGCAAATAAACTAATATTAGCTTTAATAGTCGCCTTGATGGTCATGAGATGAAAGCTGCACCTCGGCTCATCTACAACTATGTAACAAGGTTAGTGAGATTTCATTACAAGGAATCTAAATTTAGCCGGGTAACTCATCAAATCAAATAGAAAAAAGAAAAAAAGAAGATGTACAATCAGAGTTTGGGGGCTGCTAAGATCTATTATTTAATAAGAGAGCCCCGACGTAATCTGAAGTGTATCCAAGAAATTTGCTGCTGTGCGCCGATGTTCTGGAAATTAGATCTGTCTTATTTGCTTTTTATTCATATGCCTAAACGTGCACGTGTGTGTGTGTGTGTGTGTGTGTGAATAAATATATGACATAATTTCATTGTTCTGCTTGACTCTGCTCAATTTGTGGCTGTAAAATGAAATGAAGATTGCGCGTGTGCTTGACTGTGTGCGACCGTAATAGATTCTCAGCAGGGGGAATACGTCCAATTCTACAGCGCTAATGCAGCTTTTTGAACCACGTACAGTATGACGGCGTGTAAATTTGTGGTTGTGCATTACAGGGAGGACGTTTAATATCCTTATTGCACCAATATACATTTGTGTACTCTTAAAGAAATTGAGATTTTTCATGTTTAAGCAACACTAAACATGTTTAGGCAGTAGACAAAGTTCAATGACGTGCACAGTAGTGATGGGAAGTTCAGCTCTTTTCAAAGATTCGGCTCTTTTGGCTCGGCTCCCTTCGAAGAGTCGGTTTCTCAAATGGCTCTTCATTTAGTATTTAGCCTTCTATATTAACCTAATTTAGCAATTATGAATGTTTTGTGTGCTATTAAGCAATTTTTCATTAAGTGTGCAAGATTGTTATATCGATATTTTCATTTTATTAAATTCTGCACTCACTTGCAGTCTCCAAAATCATTGAAATGCAGCGAGATGATGCTTCTTTTTTTTTAGTTATCACTTTTCTTCTCTCTCATTTCTTTACGCCTCTACCACTACACCCACAGGCCCTGTCCTTCTTTCACATAATGGTATGATCCTAGTCTGTCCTTGCTTGCAATTGGCTCCATGGTGTGTGCATCAAAATAACCTGCCTGCATTTTGGATTCTGAGCAGGAGCATCTTAAGATTTGGCTCTTCCCGACGGGAGTCGGTTCTTGTCGTTCCACTTTGAAGAATCGGCTCTTAGAGCCGGCTCGTTCGCCGACGACACATCACTGGTGCACAGATATGACGTATGACAGGTTGACGCCGTGACGCCTTTTTACCCCGGCTCTGTAAAAGCCCTGAATCTTAAATTGAGCTGTTTAACGGGGGGCCCCAGATCGCCCTCTGACAGGGCGTACATTTATTATACGCCAAGTTGTGTTGGCTACTGTATACTGCCTGCGGATGCCCTGTATGGCTTGGTTTTTCCATGCTGTAAACTCTGATATAAAAAAAGGTCAAGGGCCGTTTGGGCATGTCGAGTACATTTGGCAGGCATCTTGTCTGTCTGATAGGTAATAAAAGCTAAGAAATTAAAAAGCCCCATGCAGCCCCCCCCCCCAACCAAGACTGCTGACATTTACACACTGATCACCCTGTTTATGGCAGCGGCGTTTGCCAATCCCCGGCTGTTGTCTCGACATGTGTCATTGACCCATTTTTCTCCCAAATATAGTCGGGTTATGTCGGCATCTTTGCACTTTGCGAGAGGAGCCCGGTGCAGCAGCGGCAGCGTCAGGAAAGGTCAGACGTACTGTACGGTTGAAGTCTATTGCTGTGGAAGGAGGGCGAAGACTGTTTATTGCAATCAGAAAATGTCACTCTGCTGACCGCTGAAAGTGATTAAACAGTTGTTACACATGTTTCCAAAAATGATTCCTTTAAAAATTCAAAACAATGGCTCTCCGAGCTTCCAAACAGCCCATTTCACATTAACTCCACCATACGGCCATGTGCCTCGTAGCTTCATGTGGGCCCTAAACCGGCCAGCGTCATTCCAAACCTCTTTGATACGGTGATATACGGCAGTGCAGGAACATAACGTTAAAACATAGCATGTTGTCGGCAGGGGATACAGACTCAAAGACTGTTTGCACGGGTTCACAATGTTCGGCGGCCTTATCATTCCGAGACTAATCCTGCTTGTTCGTCCCTGGACTCACAAACAGCAGCGTCGGGTTTCCGGCCCCTCCTCGGTCTACTCTGGGACTGTGATGACAGGGGACAATCCTGTAAATAGAGTTCGGCTCTTATTATCGACATGCTGTAAAACTGTATGAAGGTGATTTCCGTGGACTAACGTGGAATGTCAGCCTATTTATCACATCTGATCTATGGATTGATCTGACACGTTATATAAACTGCTGTTTTAGGGTAAGCTTTGCTGACTGCAGACGCTGTAATTCAAAAAGACTGAAGCACGCCATTACTAGTCATGATGATTGATTTGAATTAATAACAAATATTGACTTGTCATTCACGAACATCTGACCTTTTATTGTGTAACATTTGTTTCCATTTCAGGAAAGCTTCACATGAATTATGATTGAGCCGCTCTTCTGGCACGGAGATTCAATTAATTTCTATTCTTTAATCGATGCATTTGCACAAAAAAAAAAAAAAAGCTTCATCACAGGCGGCTGGAATATGATTGGTCGGCACAGATCACTCGCTTCTGTCTCCCTGCAGGGTTGTTCTCGACACCGTCTTTGTGTGCAGATATCAAACGTCAAAAAAAAAAAGTGTGTGCCACCCAAAAAGGTTGCCACCCTCGTATAAACCTACCCTACCCCCACCCCACTGCAAATATCCTGCAGCCACAACTCATCCTACATGGTCTCATGCTGCCCTCTAGAGTACTATTACATCTACCTTTAACACACACACACAGTCACAGTGGGGGTCCAGACCATCTCCAGCAGTAAAGTTATGACTTGCAACCTGTGACAGACATGCAGCGCTTTGGAAGTCAGTATTTGTAGTGGTAGTAATGCAGTACAGAGCAGTAGAAGTATCAGAGCTACTGCTTGGATAGAGTACCAGAAGACTGAACTGCAGTCCTCCACTGTTCACTGTTGTACCAGATAAAACAACTTCTAAAAAACATGATGGTGCCTGCGGTCTGGGGGGGGATTCATCTCTCTCTCCCTCTTTGCATAGCTATGCGGTGATGTCTTCATCGGCGAGGCGTGTAGCGAGCTGCTTCCGTGATCCGTTTAGTGTCGGCAGAAGTCCTGCACGTCCCCTCAGGTAAGCCTCTGTCAGACTCCAGACAGATAAAGCAATATGAAGAATAACAAAGTGGAAGGACGTATCCCAGATTTCCACCTCGAGGCAATCGGGGCAGTTTGTTTTTGCCCGAGACCTGTCAAGAGTCTGAGGAGTAGGAGGCTTAGAGATGGGAATAACCCCAAGAGATGAGCGAACGGCGGACGGTCAGCCTGGCAGACGTTCAGCCGCGGTGGAAATATGCACAATTTGTTCTACCCAGAAGATCATATCAGATCTGTCTACGTCTCGAATAGGAACTTTTGCAATGATAATGACCTTGTTTCAAGTGGGATGGTGTTGATAGGGACACCGTGGACTGGCCTGTTTTTTTTGGTGTGTGTGTGTGTGTGTGTGTGTGTGTGACTGGCTGCTGAGTGGCCATCCAGGGCGGCCAAGGTGTCAGACGGCCTCTCGGGTCCTCAGGCCATCTGTTTGAGGTCCTACTTTAGCAGGGGGAGAGATGTGTGGCCGTTTTCTGCTTAATTAGGTCCAGTAAACAGGCACTCATCAAAAAACAGCTGCTAACGTCCCCATTAAGACACACACACACACACACACACACACACAAGGACACTAAAACAGACGTGCCGTGGAGATAAAACTCACACAAACACATCGGTAATGGCTGCACTGATGATTAAGGTCAATTCACGGGGTGAACTTTCTCACCTTGACCACTCGACCCACACACACACACACACACACACACACACCCCTCCCGCTGTATACATACACAAAGTTGAGATGTTTGGCGATCTTGTGTATCCTAATGTTGAGTTGTTTACCGCCGCAGTGAATGTGTGCTGCACGTGTGTGTGTGTGTGTGTAAAGACGAAATAGTTGCCACATTATCACCCCAGAAAAAAAATTACAGGGTGCACGAGAGTGCAAACAATCAAACGCTTTAATGGACGCAGTAACGGAGCGGCGCGGATCGCATCCACGGTAAAAAACAAAACAAAAACAAAAACAAGCCAACGGGAGAGGAGAGCGAGCCGCATTCTTTCCTCACACCCCCCGACCTCCTTGTTTGTGATTTCACACAACAAAGTTGTAAAACTGGAGGGAAATATACTTAACCACACTGGACGCTTGCCAAATTTCCATAGGGCATTAGCAACCAACTGGTGCAGGCTCATTAAAGAGCAGAGAAACCTATAACCATTAAAAGACCATTAGGCAGCATGTAATTTTGTGGAACTAAATGGCGGAGAGTAATCAAAAGCACATGAAGCCCAGCTGGGCGACTGGGCAAACTGTTTCGATTAGGGAGGAATCCATCATCGACAATGGCAGCTTTTTGGGGGGTCAATTTTCCCGTGCACTCGATTCTTCCCCTCTGTCACTTCCACTCTCTCTCTCTCTGTGTGTTTGCAGTTTCCATGTTCTTTGTCATTAGGATCATTATTACAGATACGGAGAAAGCTGCAGTGGACAACGTTTCC
This sequence comes from Larimichthys crocea, assembly GCF_000972845.2. Lineage (NCBI taxonomy): Eukaryota > Metazoa > Chordata > Actinopteri > Sciaenidae > Larimichthys > Larimichthys crocea. The sequence goes on from NC_040013.1 coordinate 25,059,043, forward strand.
ATGTGAAAACACACCTGGAATCACCAGAAAATGAGTGCACCGGCCTCGGATATGGAGGTAATACACAGCATTAGCCGTATTTTCCTTGTATTAAATACTGATATTTAATATATTCCAGGAGGCGACTGGAATTTAGGAGCAAAGTGCAAACTATATGAAAAATTTAACCAATACAGTGAATTAGTTTTTGTCCTGGAGCATTATTTGACAAAAAACAATCACAGGTAAGCCATGTTTTTGTGTACATATCTCTGTATTTTCAGTATTTTCCAAAAAAGTTGCATTGTGCAACACTGGCAGCTAAATCCTGTTTTTCTTAGACATAAAAAAAGTGCTCACAGTGGCTCCACAATTCATAAAACAGCACAAAGCAATGCATCCACATTTTATTCCTTCATCTTCGCTGAACTCTGCGTTGACAATCCACATGCGCAAAAAGGTTTAATCTGCAACTAGAATCGAATTTTCACCCCCAAGGCGAGAGCAGTTTAAAATAGAAGAAAAAAAAAAAAAAGGCAACTACCCCGGGCCTTGTAAAAGTCGTGTCAAATTCTCAGACCGGCTCCCTGTAGTGGTAAATGGTGTCCAAGAGTAAGTTTATTACGTGTAAAATGTCATTAGGCCAGTCAAGGCACATATTTCTCAGGCTGTTCTGGCTTTGGAGGCCATTGTGACAGGCCAGACTCTGATTAGTCAAATTAGGGGAGAATTTGAACGGACACGCCTTTCAGGAGGTTAAATCAAGTGCATGCCACCTTGTTTCAATCAAACAGTATTCACACTCACACCAGAACATTGGGAACATTCATCCTCTCCATATTAAAAGCTCAAAGGTCTTTTTTTTCGGGATGTAAAGGGAGGGTTGATGAGAAAAAGCAGCAGATCTAAAACTGTCAACGGGAGCCAGACCAAAGAAAGACAAAGCAAACGGTTACACCTATACAGGGAGGTGCCGTTTACATATTTGATGTGATTCAGCAGACAAAATGCTGCAGTGGAATAAAAGCAACCGAGGTCAAAATAAGTCTCTTGTCCAAGGAGTGACCACATGTGACGGAGACGTCGGGTTAAAAATCCTTATTCGTCCGTTCATTTCACTAAAGAAGCGAGAGAGCGGGAAAAAAAACTGAGAACAATGAAGCCTGTCTGCCACGAAATGTTCACGGTGACTCAACTTCTCTCATCGTCGACAGCCAATCCCATTCCCGTGCTCTCCCACCTCCCGTTTCTCTAATGATGTGATTTTTGTTTAATGAAAAACATTTTCACTTAGCAACTTCAGAATGAATGGGGAGTTTAATCCAGCCATTCATGGCTATAAATCTTATTTCAGAGAAATAGAGTCCAGGAATAATAAAGATCAGAATGTATGCAGCCACTGTTAGGGTCGTTATGAGCATTAGTAAGCCATTCATTTTACTGCTTTGTGGTTTAAAACTAATAATCGTCCATAATAGAACATTAACTTTGAAGGTTTGTCGGCGTCCCAGACAACTACGTGGATCTAATTACACCGAGTTCTTGTCTCTGCAAGCAGTAAGAGAAAAGGTATTGAAGACCGAGCATGACAGCCGGATCATCGAGCGCTAGAAGTGGAGGAGGAAAGCGAAGGAGGATCTAATATGTCAGTGGTGGAAAGCAGGGGAGAGGAGAACATGAAGGGTTTCTTCTTTCAACACCTCATTCACCACCAGCTACACGTCTGTCTGCTTAACCAGTCGCGGCACATAGGAAGCGTCACACGCTGCCCATTCTTCACAATAAAACCGTATGAAGGCCATGGTGGTCGAAGGGGAATACCAAACCTCAGCTGGGTGCTGAACTCACTCACTTGTTGTCTGTGGATTTTGTGGATGATTGATATAAAACTCGTTTCCACTTTGCTTAATTAGATTTTCCGTCTGTACAGTAAAATAAAAAAAACAAGCAGTCTGGTATTTTAGTATTAAAAAAAAATTCAGTTCTACTAATGCACTCACTGTCCTCCTGCAGATGAGCATTAACCGCCTGAAATGTAAATGCATTAGCTCCTTGTGAGTATATCACTTTTAATTCCAAAGAGTGCGGCGGGACAATTTGTAGAAATGCAAATTGTCCCGCAGCAGAGTTTTTTTATTTGTTCGTTTTTGTAGAGGACAGATGTTGCAAATCCAACTCAATTTACTTGATTTCATTTATTTTAACAGAGTCACTGACGTCGAGCCAAGACTTTAACGCGCGGGCCAGTTAATCTGGGAAATGAAGGAGAGAAAGTGAGTGTTTGCCTCGTAAAGGTGCCGCGTGCCTTTGCAAAAGAAAGTAAAGTTGGAAAACACAATTCATTACCGGCCACTTTACGGCCTTCCAGAGTTACTGACAAAGCTTTTGGTTTCAGTCCGATGCTCTCTTAAATGTTGTTTTTATGTACAGTACGTGCCTCCACTTTATTCCAATCCCGTGTTTCTGGTTTTGTGCCCCGAGAATAAAATGAGAATATCTGTAAAACAAAAGTACACATGTATATAGAAAGGGATAAAGATTGTGTCTGATAATGCTTACTTTAAAAAAAAATCTGAATTTTTATTCCTAAAATATATATTTTTATTTTAAAATGATTTATTTATATGTATTTATTTTTGACAAGGCAACACTAGATTTATTTATTTATTCATTCAGTTTTTCTATTGGTTGATTTATTTAATTTTTTGTTAATGCCTTAGAAAGAACAACAAACATTCAGCGTAATAAAAATGATTCACAATTATCATTTACTGGCTTTATTCATGTTATTGTTGAACCTAAAACACAAGTGGAGTCATACAAAGACATAATAACATAATCATTTAAAAACATTAACATGTTTATTCTATTCTAATATTCTAATAAAGTTTGAACAACTCCTCTCTTGCAGTAAATTCACAATCAAAGTGTTGCAGCATGTTTTTCCAGGTGCAGCTTCTTACACAAGGCAGGAGATAATGTACTGTATTATGTAATGATAGCCGTTACTCATACAGTGTGCCCTTTACCAGACTTTATCATTTTTATATAAAGAGTGGTGGAGGTTTACCACAGCTCCAGGGCACAATCAGGTGATGCAACCTCTCGTACCTCTCTGACGAAAAGGCCGGGGCTCGCACTGAGAAAGCTAATTATTCCACATGTTCCACAGGTGATGAATAGGCAGCGATTCAGGTGAAAGACAGAGCGACTCGGAGCTCATTAAGGACTCTGCGTTACACAGATTTTGGCACTTCAGACGGTTTTCTGTCCATTTGAAGTTGGGAAGGAACGTGGTGAGTTTCATTAATTCCAAACAGGAGAACAGACGACCGTTATGAAGGTTGGGTGGATGAGTCAGGAGCGGACTTGCGTGTCGGGAATCGAGCATGACCCTCGATCCTTGCACGGGTGGCGAATTAAAACTGAGCGTGTTCGCTGCAGGACGGGTCTTGGTGCATGAGTTGCATGTGTGCTGCTGTAACGGACTGGATGCACAACACTTTTTAAAATCAGAATATTATTGAAATAAAAGCAAAGTTTCTGTTTGGTGACCTTGACCTGACAGACAGACTGCAAAGCAAATTATTTTGTCCTCTCAGTGTCTGAAGGGAAAATCATTTAAAAATCATCACACTGATAAAGAGCTTGGATCGGGGTTCAGAAGTTATAACTCTGACGCCTGAGATTGCTGATGTCTGGTGTCACGTTGACCCAGTACATCGCCTGCAGCACATTAACAATGATATTAAAGTCATTATTTTGGCTCTCCTTTTTACCTTAAGATATACACCGAGCGGACAGAAAGAAACTCCTCCGCTGTTTATGAATGTGAGCTGTAGATCTGCCAAAAAAAAAAAGAAAAAAGTCTATGCTTCAAACCCAGGCCTCCTTTTAAGACTTGAAATAGACGTTATGTTAGGGAGTGCGTTATGTCTGACTGTAATAAAACTGTTTTTAAAAGATCATTTCTGGCTGACCTCATGCCCCTATAATAGATCCAGAGGACGCCAAATTAGAACTGCATTCGTTTGGTGGGAAAAGGGGGAAAGAATTGTTGAAATTGCATCCTACACTCATCTCCTTTGACTTTGCATGTAAATATAACAGCAGACGACGGATATTAATTTAAGTCTCTTCTTCGTCCTGCAAAACTGCATCTGTTGTGATCACGCAGCAGTGCTCGACGCCTGTTCAGACACTCGGACACCTGCACATACGTGAACTGTGTCATGCCAGGGGTGCAAGTGTTGAGACGTTATTTTATATCTGAGAAAGAGCAACAAAAAAAATGTAATATTAATAAATAAAAACGAGGGTAAACAAATGAAGATTCCCTGTCAAATAATCTTTGATTTAATATAAACTATAGTCTCATCCCTCACTCTAAGACGCACATCCGTCGTTTTTCCTTTATAAATATTGAATCGCTTGGATTCGTAGCCCACGCTCTCAAAGGTTATGGGATGCTGTCACTTTAGTATTCCAATGGAAAACTACAGAGTTTTCATATTTGCAGCGTGCCCCGGAGCGGGCTCACTTGTGGTTATTTTGTGCAATGGAACAACTCTATCCGTCTTCGAGTCGCTCCCTCTCCTCCCCCCCCAAACCTCCTCAACAATGTCTGACTGGTGTGTCCCTTGGCTGTGTCAGGCACTTAAGCCCCTGACTGCTCTGATTTACAGGGACCAAGAAAAAAAAAAAAAAAAGGGAGTAAAGATGTTAGTCGATGAACTACAGCTACGCTAGCTTTCAACGCTGTCCTCACTCCACCGTAGTAGTATTTTACCCGGCAAATTTACCGCCGCGTCTAGCTTTGGGCTCGACATGTGCGAAAGCTCCAACCCCTGAAAAGACGGAACAAAGCCAACAAAGTCCTTCTGTCCCAGACAACCACAGACAGCCGCTTTAGACACAACCAACAGCCCACAGACAAAGCAAAGAATTAGCATCTGACATGACAAAGAGCTCTGACATTAATTATAATCGCAGTCATGCTCGATATCCAAACAGTCGCATCAGAATTAATTTCATATTATGGATGCTGTAATCATTTCCTCTGTGGGGCTTGTTGTTAATCATGTGCTACTTCGCTCTGTGATCTTCTTATCTTTGTCTCTTTATCACTATTTGTCAGTGTACTACATTGCAGAAGATATCCAGACAAATAATGTGCTGTTATAGAGAAATCGTGCAATAAAGATGAATCTTTGAGGTGCAAAATGAGGTGTCACTCTGTGTAAAAGTTATGCACACAAATGCAGTTCAGAAGAACTTATAGCATCGCGGATGCACCCCACATTTCGACCTCCCCCCTGCGATGGATGTGGAGGACAGTGAAAGGCGCCACTATGCCCCCGCGCTCGCACTCACTACATCATATCTGGACACAGTAACCCAATAACCAGAGTTTCTTTTCGGGTTTTTGCTGGAGTTCCCACCCACCCCGGAGGTCCACCCCTGGCTTCGGCCCCCATGATTCACAGAGGACAGGAAAGGCTGGAGTGGAGACATGTAATCCATTACTAGGGAATATGGAGAAGGGCGACGAGAAGGTGTGTGGGGGGGATGTGGGTTGGACGAGGAGTGATGTAGTGATGGGGGAGATAGAGTCTGTGGGACGGAGGATTGGTGAAAGAGAATTTAGCGAGTCTCTGGTAGCTCGTGACAGGACTCCCACGGGCAGAGTGGAGGTGCTTTGGCGGAGCAGAGTGAAATATACCTCCGTTTCATTTCTCAGCACACACAAAAAAAAGCTTGAAGACAAAGTGCCTCCTCTTTCTTGTTAGTTTGAGATTTCAAAAGGACACTTTATTAGCACTTTGCATGTTTTCTAGCAACCACATCTGGCACCATCATGGAGGCGGAGAAGAAGAAATGTGGAAACGATGGCCTGTGAACCAACAGAGGTAGAAAAACAAAAACAAAGACACCACAAGTTCAGCCGTGTTTTGTGATCAGAAACGTCTGGCAGATCGGTTTCGAATGTAGTTTTTGTGACACGGTTAACCGTCTCGCGACTTGGCCTCCAAATCAAACATCTGAACTTCAGGTCCCTCGATACGAGCGCCCCCATTCCAGTCTGCTCTATTAAGGAAAATACATTCCTCACATAAAAGACCATGAGAGAAGCGGGCCTTGACCAAACCTCCTCGACACACAAACCGTTTGCCAAATACCTGTCACGCCGTCTCCTGCGTCGTCTCTTTCTCCAGGCTTCAGGATGCTTTCATAGGTCTCCGCTCAGTTTTCTGCCGGTCCTCACCTGCTCCTCACAGACTGCTTCCTGAACACCTGACCTGAGTCACGTGCCCGCACAGCTGCTCCTGATCAGCAATCAGTCCTTGTATTTATAGAGGCCGGCTAACAGCGAGGCTACCTCGCCCTCTGAGTCATGTTCAGATATTCCTTCCTGCCTCGAGTCTGTTTTAATTCTTCCTGCCAGCCGGCTCTGTAAGTTTTTCTGATTCTTTGACCTGCCAAAGCCGAGTTTTTTTTTGTTTCTTGCTTTTGAAAGCGCAATCTGCAAACTCAGCGTCCACATAACTGAGAAGCATCGTTACAGACGTTCTTTAATAGAAATGTCACTTTAAATGATGATTTTTGGGATGTGAAAAAAAGCTACAGAGTGAGTCCTCTTAACAAAGAGCTACAGTGTTTGTTTGGCTGACTGTTCAAACCGCTTAATTAAGGGAAGTATTGACTGCTGGCTACTTGTTCCGTGCACTAAATGGGGAGCAGAAATGTGAAATACTTGACGTGAGCGTTGAAGCTTCTCCGGAGAATCCCAGACCGACCCCACGCTCTCCGCCTCTAAGCTCTTCACTGTCGCTCAAACTTTGTTCTCCTTTGCTCCAGAGAACCCCTGCTGCTTCTGTGGCGACTTGTTTTATTTATATCGACAGGGAGGAGAGGTGGAGAAAGCTGAGATGACGAGAAAGGAAGGATAGCACACCCCACACCCACCCACCCCTACACATGCAAGGACACTGAACTCCGGAGAAGCACTGCACCTGCTGTGGCCCCTGGCACGCAAAGGCTCATCTCTACAAACACCTCATATATTATAGACACACACACACACACACATGCCAACTTTGTTTTAGCACCGTCTGTGTTCACTTCTTTATTTTCTGTGCTGTGTCTTCATTTGACTTCTTCGGGCTTATGTGGCTGCCTCGTGCAGAGAGGGAGAATCCACTCGGCTGTAAAAGTGAACGTCCTCTTCTAAGACAACGACGGCGATGATCATCTTGACACGCGGTATGAAGAGCGTCTCGACCCGCCTGTGCATCAAGTTGCATTTTTATTTATTTTTTTTACAATGTGACAAGACTGGAACCAGAGACTCTGATTGCCATCGCTGCTGTAATGCTGACAGCCTTAATCTTAAATCTGCGATTCAAATGATGCCACATCCCGTTTTAGATCCACTCCTGTCGTTAAATCACAAACACAAACCAAATGGACTCTGATAAAAATCTGTGTCCATACGCAGGGTTCGGTTACACGGGGGTAAAACAGAAATTTGCTAGTTCACATATTTCTTTTTCTTCCCCTGGTATGTGGTCATTGTGGTAAAACGTCTGCCAGGGCAAAAAAGGTAATTACCTGTCTGAAAGCTCCGGTCCTGTGCAGGGCTGAGCCAATTCAACGGGCTGGAGGACGGAGACTTGGAGGAGGGGGGATTGTTTATTTGTCAAACGTGGTTATTACCTCTGTCAGGCCCCCCTTTTGAAATCCCAGCCTTTTGAAATCACTGATGGCGACGTAAAAGCAGAAGTGTTTTCTTAGTCAATTTAAGCCGCAGAAAAAGTCAAACAATAAACAGGCCGGCTCTGAAAGCTAATATTTTCTGAATCATACATATTTATTTAAAAGGCAAACGCTGGACGAGCTGCAGATTATTTGTGTGATCAAAAAGCACTTTTCGCTGTTCGGGCCCTGCAAAGCTTTAAAGTCGGGGCCACGTTCAAATAAATATGGAGGAAAAAAAAGTTTAAAATCACACACAGATGATGAGGGCTGATGTGTGTAGTCACACGCCGTGGGAGCCCGTGTGCTCGCTGCAGGAATATAAATGGAGTTTTTAATTGTTTCTGACTCAGGTCTGTGGGCTGGGTCTGGGTAAAGCCAATTAGGAGACTAGAGGAAACAGTGAAGGATTGTCTGCGGAAAAGGGCTCTGACTTTTCTGGTAGGCAGGCGGACAGAGCACGCGGTTGTGTGTTATCGTGCACGACTGTGTGCGCTTCATGCGAGACTACTGGAGCATACTTTGTGTCTGCATCTGTACGAGTGCTTTTCTGTCTGTGTGTATGTGAGGGAGGGCGAGTGCCCTTTGAGTTCTGGGAGGAAGAAAATGTCATATGGCATATCTGATTACGTGTTGCAATGTTTTTTTGTACAGTATTTAGCTTTTTTTTTTCTCTCCCCCCTCCTCCTGAAACTGAAAGCCACGGCCACTAGCAAAAGTATCTGTAGATTGAAATCAGACCCAGAACTCTGGTCAGACTTGGAACCAAAACAGAGAGAAAAGCAATGCCGAGAAACCAGCTCTTTGGTTTTACGTGACTTATGCGGCGCTTGAATTTCACCCATTGTTTTGCATAGTCAAAACAGTGTTTCAGGATGAAGAGAAAAGCGGTCAGTGAAAAATTTACAGTGCAGTCCACCGACGTGAAACTTCATACGGTACCGTGAGGTCGAGTTCCCCTTGTTACCGCGTGTCGCTGGGCGCTGCGTCGCCGAGGCAGGTTCCAGCCTTTTTTATTGTATTTGGCATTTTAAGTAATTCTAAATCTGAAGTACAACATTCGAGAGGCAGACAGAAACATTCAGAGTGCTTTCATGAAACACATTTCCCTTTGTTGAACTCATGTTGTGAATTATACGTCCCCCCCCCACGCTATAAGGCCTTTTTGTAGTACACCGCAGTAAGGCAGTGCCGGATGGCGGATCTTGCAAAAAATCTGACGTTTGCAATCAATAATCTGGATCCCAAATGACACCACGAAACGGCATAATTTCCATAGAGATTTATCCATCTTTAATAGCTGTTCTTGCAGTTTAACGCTGCACGTTTCCATGATTTGAAGTCACTCTCGATGATGGTGTCGGTGCTGCTCGGGAGCTTGCACAGCTTCTTGTTTCATTGAATTGAATTTTCAGTACCGGCGTGGAGAAACTAAACAAGAAGTCCCTATTTATACCTCATATATTTACAATGCAGTGTTATTATAAATAATGAGGTCCCTAAGGTTTGCATGCTGACAGTGTGGTAGTTGTTACTAGCAGCCATTTAGCCACACTGAGCTCCCTGGTGGCCTTTAGACTCCCAGAAAGAGAGCGCTACAGTACAACACTCACTTCACCACTGCTCGCCCAAAAAGCATATTATCCTGATGTGAGTGTGTGTGTGTGTGTGTGTGTACGTATAATGGTACAGGTGTATTTCTGTACCTGTGTGTGTGTGTGTGAACACGTTGGTAAAGTATACTCTTTATGTGTGTGTGTGTGTGCTTGCTGTACGCTCATGCATGTGTGTGCCCGAGGCTGTGAGTCACTGTGTGTGTATTTGTCTTTTTGTAGTGCAAAGATTTACATATACGTGTGTGTGTGTGTGTGTGTGTGTGTGTGTGTGTGTGTGAAGAGGTAGATGACCTGATTGGTGACAGGGTGGCCAGCTGGTGAGGGTTAGTGTTTCCTCTGGCATGAAAACTCTCCGCTTGGATCATCACCGTAACCACGGAGAGGGGGGATGTGTGTGTGTGTGTGTGTGTGTGTAGGAGGCAGTGAGAGAATAGACACTATTTGTGTGTGTGTGTGTGTGTGTGTGTGTGTGTTTACATTTAAGCGAGCACATAATTGGCCGTTAGTGTCTTATTTTTAATGATGGCTGTTCAATCCTAAATTTCTTGCTGATGCTTTCATACAGTGCACCTTCAGTTCCAGGACTAACATCATTATAATCAAAAGTCACTATGTTTTTATAATATATATTATTACTACTTACAGTACAGTTTCATATGGTTGGTCTGCATATATTAACTGCACTGTGTCTATTGGCATTTCCCCGACCGATCCTAAGTGAGCCACTGTTTACCCGCTCTTAAACAAACCCTCTGTGGACCCCTGTGTTCAAGTCATATATGACCGATCTCTAAGCTGATATTTTTAAGGAAGATTTCCCATCATATGAATCACGGTTTATAATTTATACATACAGTAAATGGTACACAAACACAGACACACATATGTTCTTTTTATATCCATAAATTTGGTCGTGTTTTATGTAACTGCTTCTTCTGAGTTCGAGGTGCTTTGGTTGAAAAATTCAAATGACATTTAATTATTTAACTTTTTTTTGTTGACATCAAGGGTTCACTTCAGTTCCTTTAAAATAATAATTCTTGATCTCATAACTGTACCTTTTTATTTCAGTCTTTTTTTAGAGCTGCCAAGCCTCCGATTGAAAGTTTGTTCTAAAAAAAAAGAATCCTGCACAGTCGAGCTTTTTAAGATTAGCTTTCTCTGTCTCACCTCACGTTTCCAGACCGAGGATCACCCCTCCCCTTGTTTCCACTCTGTGTGCATCTGGCCGTGGGCTCGCTCTGGTCTGACTCTGGGCAAGGCAGGTCTGCCTGGGGCTCTTTGGAGAGGAAGCTTCTGCTCACCTGCCTCCTGGTAGGATGAGACGGAGGGAGGGAGAGAGAGGAAAAGACAGGAGAGGCAACTTTAAACATAGAACACAAACTCGACTCTCTGCTCTGCCAGTTTAACATATTAGTTTTAATACTTTAGTATAATTTATGTAAATGGAAAAAAAGAGAAATCATGCAAAGGACTTAGAAGCTCACACATACACAGCAGCAACACATCACAGGGCACATGATTAAAATGTTGGCAGCAAACACGGCACTTTGATTTGGTGTCAACTCCTGAGAAAAATATCTGGGTCTTTGGCTGCTACCGCTCCACCATGTTCACCAACCATATCTGTCATTAGGTAGAAGTTTATCACTGCTGAGCCGAGCCACACGAGAAGTGTCCAGCAAAAGCAGATCACAGGGTGAAACAGGACAAAAGTCAGAAGGACGGACGAAGAATAATCGGGAAGTGGAACTGAAGTCAGGCGGCAAATAAAATAACGGAGAGGGTATAAACAGCATAAAGTGTGCGGGGTGGTGCAGGTGGAGGTGTGAAAGACTAAGAAAGAGAGTGCCACAGCATAATAAACTAGACGAACTGCATGCATCCACCCCAAGACCGGCATGCCGCCGTCTTTTACGACAAAATGGAAACTCCACTTTTGCTCTGATTTATTGCCCCGACTGCAACACTTCTCCCCGTCTCTCTTTCTTTTCCGCTCACTTTCCCACTTTTAATTTAATTTGTAGCGGTCAAGTCGACGCCCATAAACAAAACACGGATCAGAGATTGATGATGCAAAGACACGGCCTCCCTCCGCCTGTTGTTGTTGTGGCGGGATTTTCCCAAAGCTGAGGAAAGGTAGTTTTGTTTCATGTGTGGGAGCCGATAAAAAAGACCTTGGGATGTGTTTGATGATGTGACGGCAAAGGTAAATGTCAATGCATTCATAGGACACACAAACACATACTGTACACACACATGAGCACACACACACAACACATGAACACCAGTATTGTCCACGCTGAATCCTGCAAGAACAACAGGAAGGTTCGCACACGAAGCATGAACATGCAAACACAATATACGCATATGCGTCAAATAAAAACATCTTCTCATAAACACGGTACATTCACGGACAAACACGACCACAAGGGTACAGATGTGCACGTAAAATAAGCACAATAAATAACGTAGTCAAGCGAAGCCGTACGTCACTGTTCTGTCCCCGGAGCACCCGATTCTGTGGTAGACCGACTGAATGACAACACACACCGGGGAGAGCTGACCTTCACCACCACAGACACAAACATCACTTCATCAGCCACCTCGACTCCGCCGCAGGCCGGGTGGAGAGGGTCAGAGCGGGGGGGGACACAGACATGTAGCAAGCCGGCAGAGCGATACTGCAAGTAGAAATTCAGAAAAAGGAAACAAAAAGGAAAAAAAATCCTAAACACGGGTGGTGCACTGGAAATGTAGCTTGTTTTTCTGTGTTTTTGTATTTTGCTGTTTCCTTCCTCTGGATAAGAAGCATATCATATGAAACCTTGGCAACCTGAAACATCAACAGCACACATCGGGTTTTGGTATTAGGCCTCAGAATCAGAAAATCATCCTCACATGGGACAGCTCGATGGATCGCTTTCGGACGATTAAACTTCGGGAACCAAGAGCGTCACACCCGTGGGGGATGGGGGGGATGCGACACCCCCACTTTTACAAAAAGACGTTTTCATCCCCCCCACTTTTTCTGAGATTTAAACCATTTACCCGTCCTCGCGGTCCACCAGCATACTGAAACGGAGCGCACGTCAGTTCTCCATAGGCTACATGAAAACCCATTGGTCCAGTTAGATCCATCCGGCCATCCAGCCAATCACAGCCATTTGACCAAACCCACCAGGTCCGCCGCGCGAAAAATAAAAAAATAAACATTTTTTCAGAGCTCTATCTGCATTTCTTTATTACGAAGCAGACAGCGAGCAGAGGCTGTAACAGTCATCTGACCAGTAAGTAATGAGGAATTTTGTCGGTAACTAACAAAACTATGTCTTGCTTTGTGACATTTAAGTCAATATTAACCAAGCCAGGTGGCAAACAAACTTAGCATCGAGTCAAGTTAATGGTAACTGACAGAAGGTTTGCTAATTTGCAGACATCTACTTCTAAGTTTGATGATCAGACCATGTCTAAAAGGAAGAGACAGCAGACCATCGACTCATTTTTCAAGTCAAAGTGTCAAGTAAGTGGAGTTGTAGTGAGAGGAGGGAAACATCAAGCTAACATTATTTATGTGCAATCATGTAAGATACACATCTGCTATAATTACATAGCTAATCATGCCATATATCGTTGGAAAGCTAAGACTGTTGTGATTCGTTTGATGCCGACCATTTCAAGATAAAATCACAACAGGCATAATCAACGCCACACCCGAGCAATCACGCAATTATAAAAGGTAAATCAACTCACCAATAAAGCCACACATTTTAATTATTTCTAGTTATACATATATATGGTTAATTTTCCCGATAATCAATGCAGATAATTTCGCTCATGTGCCACCCCTAGAACACCCCCACTTTTTAAAGCGTTGTGACACCCACGTCGGGAACGGCAGGTAAGAAAACAATCTCACCAGTAGCTGCTCTGGAACGTTTAATCAAACTGGATTTAAGGTTACCGTGCTGTTCGCCGGCACACTTACATCCTGCGCTGTCATTGAACGCGGCGCTGAATGTGACTCAGCTGTCTTTTTGCTCGCTCAGTCCTAATGAGAGAAATCCATCACAGAAAAGCTAAAGCGACCACCTCTGACCCCCCGATAGCAGCCTGAGAATAGGTTTGCACAAAGCTATATTAAAACATGTCATCAGGAATAACTTTGGGGGAACGTACTGACCATGGCAGAGTGTTGATACAGAATACACCGCAGCAGCATTGAAGGAATTCTTGGTGGTTTTAACATTTAAAGGCCCAGTGGGATCTGAGCGTTATGGACATATTTCAGTTCTTAGATTCAAAGCACTCATAGTTTATAATGTTTGGTTTTATTAGCATTCTGGTAATAACAGAGCAGAACACTGTAAACATGTTATTTCTCCTCTGCATTCCCTCCACAAACCCAATTCTGCATCTGAAATATAATCATAGTAAAAGAATCGCGGTCATAAATTTTAATTTCCACGTCCAGGAAAAGACGCAGTCGGCTTTAAAGTGAACCGTGATGCAGATAGCTGCACGGTAAGAAGGAATCCGAATGTGTGTTGAATCCAACTGGTATCATACTAACAACAACTAATGTATCACCTGACCTTTCATATCCCCTGCAGCTGCATTCACACACACACACTCGCACACACACTCAGAGCGCTGTGGCTGTGGCTGGGGATGGACTCTGGTTCTCCAGGGGGCAGTTTAAAACCGGTCACGCCTTTCCCTCTGTGCCACTGAGGCCATGCCACTGTCTGTTTCACATTTAACATGCCCCCACCACCACCACCACCTTCCCACACACACTAAGAAACACACATTCACACGTGTAAATGCTTACACTGACATTGCCTGTTTCACATTACATACACATGCATGTGCATGCATACAACACATACATTCATCCGGCGCTGAGCTGACGAGCATGCAGAAAGACACACACACACACATACACACACACACACACACACATACACACACACACACACAATGCCTCTGTCCCTGCCTGTTTGACATTAAAGCTCAGTCCCTCTGCACCAGAAAGCAGTTGTTTATGTAGATATAAACTATTGCTCTAATTACCCCATATGTAGTCTTCCAAAAACAATGACGCTCTCTGATGAATATTTAACGACTGAACTCACACACACACACACACATGTGCATAAAAATGATATGTGTGCACACCATCAAACACTGCCTGATTAGAATTTATCACAGACAAACAGTGTGAAAATGGCTCTTCTTCTTCTTCATCGTCGTCTGGTGATCACAGAGATCTTAAAACATCCTTTTTCTTAAACTTCCAGGCCGGGTTGGATTGTGTGTACACGGACAAATGGTTGTACCGTCATTTTCGGACTATAAGCCGCTACTTTTTTTCACACGCTGCAGCCTATACAGCAGTCCGGCTAATTTATAGATTTTAAACGCAGACATGTGGGGAAAGATTTGGCGCCGAAGAAGACACTAGTTTCGATCATGCGCACGCACTCATCATGGAAAACACACGAAGAAATGCATATGATGCAGCTTTTAGGTTAAAGGCAATCGATCTGGCCGTCAAAGAAGGAAACAGAGCTACTGCACGTAATCTTGGCATCCCATGTTGATGCCGTACTGCCGATTTTCAGGCACAGTTTGAAAAAAAAGCATGTCTTAAATTAAAACAACAAAAAAAAATCTTCTGTGTACCGTATTTCTGTGTAAATACCTCATGTGTACCTCAGGTGCAGCCTATATATGTACAAAATGTATTTTCTTTTCAAATTTAGCTGGTGCGTTTATATTCAGGTGCGCTCAATAGTCCGAAAATTACGGTACTTTAAGGCGTGGGTGTAAAGGAGGTTATTTAAAAGAGCTGCACATGGAAATGTAACTTCCTAGCAGTGACTAGGACTAAGATTTGAAAATGCTGTGACTGATTTTTGTCCTGGATGTAACAAAACTGACAGGGAAGACATTATATCTCATGTAACAACTGTAAATATTGCTTTATAGGCAAGTTTATGCAAATTGGTGGCTGCTTTGCATTGTCATTGTCCCAGCATAGATGATAAAACCTCATGAGAGTGTACAAACAGTAGACCGGTGCATGTTAATGTTTCATGTGCAGGCCTACGGACGTCTCATGGATTTAAAAAAAGGTGGCTGCCTCAGGGCTATTAGAACAATTGTTCCAAATAAAACCACGTTTGTGTATGACTGATCAACATTCATGTGAGCAGCTAAATGCACGAAATGTTGCGTATGCTTGCACAGCAGGAACGAGTGTAACGTGGCCAATGTGGAGACCTGACAGACGGTGAAACCCAAAGCTTGCAGGGTGATATTCAGGACGGTTATGGCAAGCCGCTCCGCTCCGTAATTAGTTAGCATCAAAGAGGCAGATGACAGCTTCCTGCGAAGAGGCGAGAGGATAGATTTCAGTCAGACGTGGCAAGTAAAGACTTCCCAGGTTTACTCCTGTATGCACACAAACACACACAAACAGGCATTTGCAATGTCAAATGTATCATTGAGCTATTAATACACACGCATTTTGACGTTTTGCATGATAACTGTGAGCGTGCGATGTTGATTGGGATGACACTAATCTTCTTAGAGTCAAGTTTCATTGGAGATCTCCTGGATTATGACACAAACGCAAAACAGACAGTAATCGTGACGGGAGAAGTGTTCTTGCGTATCAAGTAATGCGTCTTTTTTTTGTTGTCGTTCCAAACTTGGAGCTTAAAGCGGAGTTTCAGGAGCCGGACCACACCTCAGTTGCACCACTTCCAACAGTCCTATATATTCCCTCCTAACCCTCTGGTTCCCTTCGCTCTCGTACCCCATTTCTTTCACCCTCTCTTAGTCTCCACAGGGGCTCTGAGGGGGGTTCCCCTACCAAAGCTTTCCCACACCGCAGCATCAGACCCAAGTACACAATATCACGCTTCACTCTCAATCCTTCATTGAATCCATTCTTGTTGGTGGTGTGGTCCGTGCTAGTGAATCCTGAGAACAACAAAGAGAGAGCAACACGCTCCCTGTGACAGAGGGAATCTTTTTTTGTCTAATTTCTGCACAATAAATATACCAAAAAATCACAATTTGACGTTCAAATGTGCAAAAATAGCACCTCGCACAAGAACAACTGATATAGGAGCACAGTAAACTATGTGATTTTTTATAAAAATACAAAAGTCAAGCCAACTTTAACTCCTTCTCTCTCTTTTATGTTGTTCCTGATGGTGGATACTTTCATGTGAGTTTCAGAAACCTGAGGCAAAAGCAAGTCAAAACACAGAGAACAAATTGTGAAATGTAAAACATATTGTACATACGCTTTGATGAGGAAAATCAGCGTGGAAGTTCTGCATAGTTGTGACAGAACACTCACAATGTGGCGGCCCATAAACTTGTGTACTCTGCGCACACACACACACAAACATGTATCGCGCATATTGTGGCACAAACACTCACTCGTATATCAAGGCATACCTACAAACCCATACTCATAAACAAGCACATGGCGTTGGTCAGCCGCGTTTTCATGTTAGACACGTTATGTGAATTTTCCATCTGCCGTTCTGACCCCCGGACACATGATCCACCAGTGTTTGCTGGAATCCAGTTGGAGGTCAGAGGGGGCCGAAATATTACACTCATCAACGCAGCCACAATCTCTCCTCGACTGGGATAAATCAGCACTAATCGGAGCACAGCGAAGGGAAAACAAACTCCCTCCTATATATGATGAGTGAGAGAGGAGCGTCGAGATATGCTTTAAACTTTGCAATTGTATCGAGATTAATTTCTTTTAGTTTGTGGGGGAAAAACACAAGTATGCTCATACCTTATACACAGAACCGGGCCACAGCTGCAAAAACAAACTCATATCTGCACACAACAAAATATTCTTCTTCTTTAAGAAACACTAAAAAGTCCCAGTGTGAAAGGATTTAGTGGCATCCAGCGATGTAGTCGCAGATTGCAGCCTCCTTGTGTCACCCTCTCGGGTGGTGTTTGTAGATATAAACGGCTCTTAATGTAACAAAAACATTAAAAAAATTTGTTATTTTCAGGTGATACACTCATGGAAACATAGTTATGCATACTATATTATATTTCTGCCGTATTCTGTACACAGATCCCTCGAAGTCTGACACACTGGACCTTTAAAATTTATTTAGCAAACTGAAATGACATTTAAAAAATGTGGTCATGGATGCACCCTGATCAAATATTAATATAATATCCAACAGTATATGTATTTACCAGCACATTGCTTTGCAGACTGATTAACTGATTGAAACTAAGCTCCCACACATGCAGTTTAGTGCTGTTTGTTCGGCATTTTTAGTAGGCAGGTATGCTTTGCTTTATCTTTTAGTTTGTCTTAAAGCCAAGTCCAATTTTATTCATATAATCTCAGATCAAATTTTACAGCAAGCAGAGAAAACTCCCCAAAAAGTCCTTTTAAGGGGAAAAAATGGAAGAAACTTCAGAAAGAGCCACAGAAGAAGGGGGATCCGTCTCTCTCGCAGGACAGATGTCACGTGTACAGAACAGACCGACGTTACATTATAAAACGTATGTGAAGAATGGCAGATCCAGGAGGACACCGAAGAAAGAAAGAAAGAAAGAAAGAAAGGAAGAAAGAAAGAAAGAAAGAAAGAAAGAAAGAAAGAAAGAAAGAAAGACACAGCTTGTGGGAACAGAAAACAAAAACAGAGGGTCACAGAAATGCAGCGGTTGGTTTACAGTTTTATTCTCGTCGACAGGACAAATATGGACTTTAATTACTACGGTTAAGAGATCCATCAAGCTTACTTTCAAGAAGGAAGTCAAACATCACAGTAACATTAAATGAATTAAATGAAAATTACGACAATATGACTCTTTCCCCTTCGATGGAAAGTGTGTGTTCAACCAGGACGAGCAGCACTACAACACTATTTATTTTTACAGGAATGTGAAGAAAGATTTGCACGAGGACGAGAGAGCGTAATAATTATGTTAATAAAGTTTGGCTGCAGTTCTTAGAGTTGGAAAAAGAAGTTAGAGAGAGATGCAGCGAGAGGGGAAATGTGTGAGTCATTGAATCACGGCTGAATGAGTTCAGCTGAGCCCTCTAGGTAGCAGTCAGTCTTTTGTGGTTATGATATCGCTTCTGGATGAAATTCAATAAGAAGGACCATGAATTGGTCTGCTGGAACTCAGCCAGGCCTCTCCACTAAAACAATGCAGCAGTTTAGGAGTCTGAGAGAAGTAAGCAGGAGGCACTGAGGAGTTTTATGACAGTATTTATCAGTGTTTGCGCTGTCATGTTCCCCATTGTTCTATTGTGTGGTGAAAGGAATCAGTAAAAACACGTGGACATCATGTGCGTACGAGAAACTTCCAAAATATCGGCATTGCAGGTGCTCCGGTTTAGGTAACACATCTGAAAGAATCAACCTCGTCCATCATTGCTCAAGAGTGACACTTTTTCCCTTTAAAGCCAAACCGCTCTGCACTCGTGATACCCTCTACTCATGGTACATCAAAATGAAGTTCTCCTTTCAGGCCGTGCTCGGTATCTGGCACAACCTTTTTTTTTTTTTAATATAATCCCCAAATGCTGAATCCTCGCTTTGTGTCGGCCTCCGACTTCTCGATTTTCCACTTAGCTGATCGACTTCACTGCAGCTGTCAAGGTAGCTTCCAGATGCTCATTATCTTGTCTCGGGATACGTTTATAGTCCTTTTTTTATTTTTATTTTGTGGATGTCACATTGTGGTGGACCTGTCCATACGTGTTTCATAGCACTTTAACTGACAGGCTAGCGCATCAAAGTGAGCTTGTGTTTGGTTTTTCTGGTTTTTAGTTTTAGTTGGGAGTAAAAAATAAAAAAAAAAAGCTCACCCACAGACACCTTTAATCACTGCAGCTCTGTGCTGATTATAATTCTGGAGCGTCCATGGCGAAAAGCCGAACCCGGCCTCTTCAATACTCCGGGGGATAGGTCGGGTTCATCTAGAGCAGGGGTCTCCAAACTACGGCCCTAAACAATTGGAGTGGCCCACTTAATGATCCCAAACAATCCCTCTAAACATGGCCTATTTTTCAAAACTGCATTTTCCTATTATAAAATATCCACACTTAATGATTAAGCTTGGCATTCAAATTAAAATCTACCTTATTTACAAACTATTTACAGTACTAGCTAATTTTCATCCCCTCACACAATGGTATATTCCAACGTGACTTTGCTCGTGATCATCTTCCGCGCAGTCTGCCCAGGGGGATTCAATTTGGCGGGTCAGGGACGGCCGCACGGTGCGGGAGGATCTCCTCGTGGGACCTGAGAGAGAGAAGAAGCGTTAAAAAAAAAAAAAAAAACAGGTAATTGGAGTGATTTTGTGTCTGTGCAGGTGTGTGAAGGAGCATGTGTTGTATGTGTGTGTGTGTGCGTCAGCTTCCACCTGATTTCTTCATAAAATAATATAAAAACAGTTTTTGGTCTACATGTAAGTGCACAGGGTACTGTATGTGTGTGTGTGTATCTGTACAAACACCTGCTGTGTATGTGTGTGTTCCAGGTCTAGGGCTGCTTTGATCCTTTAAGAGCCCGGTGAGATAGGAGCTCTAGATCTGCCGGTTAGTGTATTCTGAATCTGAAAGGTCACCGGGGAGGTGGAGGTGCAGGGAAGGGCAGGCCTGTTTTCCCTCTGGGCCAGACTTCACTCTATACGCATGTCTACTCCTACTCTTTTTCAAATCCACTAAGACCGTAGTACCTCTACGCCTGAGGTGGCACACCAGGGGAACCGTGTCAGCCGCTCTGTAGTGTCGTTGGAACTGGGTTACAAGGTGACGGATCGGAGCAATAGGTTTGTGCGCTGTGGGGTTTGTTTAGCTTTGAGTTCACCCCTCTACGGGTTTCACTGTCTCGCTATCGTTTTACAATACAGTGGCTTCTGTACGATTGTTCTTTATTGGCAGGGATAGGTGCCTTTGTGCTGCTTTGAATATTCCTTTACCGCTGCACCTGTTGGAAAGCCTGAACACGATGTCAGTACAATGACTGACGGAATGATGTCTTCTTTTGCTGTCCCTTTTCCCTCCTTGGAATTGTTTATAGGTCCATAGTTGCATAAAAACATGCGTACATACGTCATGTGTAACTGTCTTGCAGAGTCATGTTGACATCTGGGCCCTGAGGACTCAGGGGAGCCTTCCCGCTGATGGAAAAAAGGTAGACTGGCATCTTCATCATCCACAGATCCACATAGCATCATCTTTATCTCATCTCAGCCACCGCATCCCCTTTAGAGTTGAGTGAGCTGAATGAACAGAAGGGGAAATCCAGCATTTGGGTCTTCCAGCATGTTCACCCGAAGACGCTAGATCAGGGGTCCCCAAACTTTTTTTGGTGGCAGGCCACATCAACTTGCCTTCTGTGATTTGGGGCCGGGGTCAGTCTATAACCGAAGAAATGACCCACCCCACCAGGATTTCACACCTTTTTTGAAATAGTTGCGGCCTAACATCCCTGATGTTGCATCAGGTTTTCAAAAAAAATGCGGTTAAAGTTGCGGTGCTTTTTACATTTTTGTTGCGATTTTGTTGCGGGAGGAAGTGAAAGTTGCGATAATTTACGATTTCGACAGTCGCGGGAGAGGGGCAGCGAGCACTAAGTCCACGCCCCAGGAAGTGGGGAGGTCCAGCAGGAGGCGCTGTAAGCTCGGGCCGGAGCCGTGAGCACCTTCCCCCTGAGCCTTTCCAAGCCGACCCAGAGCCGGTCGTGGAGGAAATGCACCCGCGAGGCCAGCAGCGGCGGGGAGAGGTCCTACGAGGGGATTCTTCCCACATGGACGTCCCTAACCTGCCGATTGGA